>NW_017678455.1:0-21794 GCF_001879085.1 Nicotiana attenuata
AAGCAAGGCTCACAAGAGGGGGGAAGGACCTAAGGACTAGGAGTAAGTGTAAGTGCAATGAGAGGGAATAAGGGGGGAGCCAGGGCAGGTTGGTGGTCATGCCTAGCAACTGGGCTGCTGGCACACCCCTGACCAGCTTGTCAGCTCAAAAAGTTAGAGAGTTAGGACCATTTGAAGGTCAGGTTCAGCCATGGACAACAATTCATATGCTGCCAGGCTATACCTAAACTCTATACACATAAGGGAATATGGGAATAGGAGATTGAAAGAGGCTAGGATCCAAAGGACCCAGTCTTAATCCATGACAACAACTTCGCATGTTGCCATGTCTTAAAATACAACCCAAACACATAAAGGGAGTGGGGATAGGGATTCATTGCAACAACAGATAGCAAGACATAAAGTATTTATTTATCGTAAAGCTGAACTCTATAAAGCAGTAAAAAGGAAGATTGTAAGTAAACACATTGTATTTGATGCTTGAATCAAAAGTAGGACATACCAGTTCAGAAGACAATAGGAGAAGAAGTAGATTTAGGGAAGCCAAATTACAATCAGGAAGCAAGAGTGTGAGTTTTAGAAGAGAGTTGATGATTTTAAAAATCGTCTGTGTGTTAATGAAAGAGCAGGGTATTTATAATTGAAAACAAGCATAGCAAATAAGGCAAGGATCATAGTTTAGTAATATTAAGGAACTATGTACCAATTAAAATCAATCAGCCGATAGACTCCCTTTAATTAAGGATCCAAATTCAAACGGTAATGGACAGAAGTTATTTAAGGAAGGGAAATCAAGTAAATATCTCGTGCAAGGTAGGCAAATAAGGGTAAATACATAGAAGACATTTAAGGTAAAAGTCTAGTGGTACTTGGTTTGTAAAACAAGGAAAAGGAATCAGTAAAATAACCAGTAAAGAATCCCACTGAAAGCTTTGCTCGAGTCAGAAAAGAGGTAAAGGAGAGTTTTAATTTAGGAAAAAATTAGTAACAATCAAATAAGCAACATAAAAGGGATTCAGAATCAATTAACAGTTGGCAAAACATTTGAAAGAGAAGTTCTCGTATAAAACACATAGGCATGTCAAGCAAGAGGGTTTCAAATCACAAACGCAGAAGGAGGTTCAAATTCATCTAAACTCGAAGTGAGTCTGAGAGTTCAAGGTTTCAAAGTAGAACCCTTGTCCAAACATAAAACCAAATTAGCCAAAGAAAACCCCCAAATCTTAGGGTTTTTAAATCTGAATTTGACACAGAGATGAAGAGGCAAACCATTGAGATAGGCTCAGAGACATTTTCAGAGTCTCATGAGAAGCATACAAGCACAATAGCAAAGAACATAGGAACCAGTACAGGAAACAAGTTTCAAGAAAGCTTGAAAATTAAATGAGTTCAGGTAATGTAAACTTAAAGAAACATTCGATAAAACACATCTAAAAAGAATCCAAGCAAATTCCGGTAAAGGCACCCAAAGGACTAAAACTCAGTAGGAAAACACAGTAGAGAAGCGCATGAGATAGGCATGTGAGAGCATACCAGAAAAACTTCATAATACAGCAAATATAAGAACACACGAAAAGGCATGCGAATCAGAAAAGAGCAAATAAGAACATAGCAGGGGTTGATTCTCACCAAGAAAAGGAGAAGAAGAATAGTCAGAAACATTTTAAGAACTTTCCAGAAACCCTAATTGAAAGGAAGTGCTTTTTGAAAGAAAATCGGAGAAAACGTTTAAGCAACTTAAGCAACAGTGCAAACATGTAACAGATCTAAAATAATCGGAGAGAACCTCGATATTTAGGGTTCCAGATGAACCCTAGAAATGAGAAAGGCTTCGAAAATACTCGATATAAGTTGGATAATGTCATAAACAGGCTCAAAAGACCAAGAGCCACTGGAGCAAGGCCGGAGATGGCCGGAGCTTCGAATCAGTGAAGGCCTGAGTGAAGACCTTCGAGGTCTGGCCTTGATCCTTTGAACAACAGGCATGCAGAAGCCATAAAAGGTGGGTATAGGCTGTCCATGGCCTGAGAAGCCATGGACGCCGGTGAAATCATGGTGGGACAAGGTTGGGGAACGCTAGGGTTCTGGGGAGGGCTAGAGAGAGTTTGAGAGATGAGAGTTCAAAGGCAGCATATCTGATAGAATAGATTAGGGTTAGGGGGTATGGAAATTAAAAAGGAAAGAACGGATCATGGGCGTTGATCAAAATGATCAACGGCCAAGATTAAAAGAGGAACGGGCGGGTCTGAAAATGGGTTGTGGGTTTGGGTTGGAATTTGAAATTGGGTCGTTAATTAGGGGTGGAATTGGGGGTTAAATTGAGGCTACAATTGCAATTCGAAATGGCTATGTATTAAATAACAAGTTTCTCCCCTCTAATTTATATAAAAATAGTTAAAATGATTTCAAAAACGAATTAAAAGCGCTGAACTAATTAATAATATATAAAAATTAATCTAAAAATACTAGGAATAATTTCATAATTGTAAAATGCCATTAATCGTAATATTGGCTATGATTGCAATTATATGCGATTTTAGTTTAAAAATATCAAATAAATTTGTAAAAATATGCAAAAATCTCATTTATTATATTTTGGTGTAAATATGAAGATGGAAATAAATTATTCACAAAAATGGTAGTTTTAAGAATAATTACGTAATTTTGTATTGCTAAAATAGACAATAAATCGAGTTTATGAATCTTAGAAAATTAGGGGAAAATACTAAAACTCTTGGGAATGCTTATGTATGCACACACATACTATTTTGAGTATATAAAATACATAGGGAAAAATTGGGTATCAACAGTTGAGTCGCATGAAATGCACACCCGAGTTTAAGGAAATTAATTTAAATGGCGCGCCTAAAGCAACTACGCACTTTCAAGTTTGCGAGGGCCATGGAAAATTCAACTAATGGCACACCTTGATTCTAATTTCAAAGGATGTTCGAACTACTTTTGAGGGCCATAAATTATATCCTATTTAATATGGCACGCCTCAAATCTAATTGTTCAAATGATTTCTTATTTAAAATTATAAGGGCCATAGACTATTGGTGTTATTTAATATGGCACACCTCACTTAAGAATTCTATTAAACCCAAAGAAAATTAATATTTGTATGAGACACCTTATAGCATAATTAATAAACAATTAAAAGCAGGCATTGAGACCTTGGGCTAGAACTTCAGCCTCGAGACTAGTCAAGCAAGAAGACAGTCCCAAACAATTGAAAGGGCATCGATTGGGCCTGCATTAGACCCAACTCCCAGGATAAACATACATACAGAATCATTTTACCGAACCCGACTAAAGACTTAGGAAAACCTGAGATTTTGAACCCATATTTAAAAGTTGCACTCTCATTAGAACCCTTTTCTTGTTAAACCAAACAACATTCAAAGAAATAAGAAAGGTGTAAAATATTGGGCTCTGAATTGAGTCCATGCCAGGCGGCACTATAAGGCCACAGGCTGACTGCCTTGGGCCTGCATCAAGCCCAGCGAGCCTAAAACAAATTTCAGCTCATGAACCTGAACTCATTTAGCTGGCCTAGTGATTTTTCTTTTAATAGAGACAAAAATAAAACTGATTATTCCCTTTTACTTTTAGCAAAAATTAATACGCTTATACATGTGAAATATCGATTATGCACCGGCTATACATCAACCACACAGGGTTTCGAATCCAGGTAATATCAAAGCCCTACTATGGGTTGCCATTCGAACCCATGCGTGCAACTAGAATTTCAAACTAATCTACAAATATTATACTGATTTCTGTTGCTCCAATAAATCTACAATCCACACATCCAAATAACATTCCCCATCAATATACAAACCAATAAGCTAAACTAAAGCATGTTTCCCAACATTCAGAACAAAAACCAAAAACTAAAGACAGAATGGACAATCACAACACACGAATAGAAGATACAGAATAGATTGGATTTGGTAACATGACATTCAATCAAACAACAACGTCATAGACTTCCAATTTAAGAGCAATGCTGCAGGTCCTTTCATTTTCACATGTCAATGAAGGCTAGCAAATACGTGAATACAGCAAAATAAACCAGAATAAAAGCCTGAGATTAGGAGGAAGCAGCAGCAGCAAAAAAGCAGCAATGTAACAGTGCCAAATCAGTAAATCAAGCAAACTTTCAACCAGCTCACCCAATTTAAAACCCAGATGCCCGACTTAGAACTTTCAGAAACTCTAATGAACCAAAAGGAAACAAAGAACCAGAATCCAAAGCCAATTTTTCAACAAATTTCAATGTTTTAGAGTTTGAAAAAGACTCCTGCCGTTTACTAAATTTTTAGTGTTTTCAATTCTCTCCAAAATCTGACTTGAGAGTGAAGCAATTGGCCTTTTATAGGGAAGCTTTAAGACAGCAGAAATGAACTTCAGATTTGCCCATTAAACCTTTCCCAATTTTCGTTTTTGCTACTTGGTCCTTAGTTTAAAAATCAGTTTTCTAAGTTAGTCCCAAACCCACCTTTCTAGAAATTTCCTAAGTCAGTTACTGAAGATTCCCTAAACTAAAATCCCTAGACTACCCTTAAAACCCATGTTATTTACCCTTCAATTATTAACCTGGGTTAAGTTAAACCAAAATCCAAATGAACCAGCCTCTTAACTAGGTCAGTGGTGACCATAGTTAATATGAGAAGCTTGAACACTCAGAAATGATTAAACGAAATCACAGAAAGAGGAACAAATCCAAAAATAGAGAGCAACTCAAACTCTTCTGATTTTAGGTCTGAACTAAACTTAGCTAATCAAACTCAGAATTGAACTCGACTACTAAAGATAATCAGTTAAAACAAAGAAGCAAATAAAAACTAAACAAATGAAAGTAGAAAAATACTACAATGTATACAATTAGTGAGAAAAGGGAGGGGGATAATACCAAACATGCCGGAATGTCTTGACGACATGAAACATACGATGGGAGTGAACAATTTGATCGGAATATGATGAACTCGTCAAACTCTGACATCCTCGGAATGAATTAAAATCAATGCTAATTGATTGCTCTCGTTAAGAGAAATCGACCAGCGTAGATTATAGTTCAAAACGAGCCTGGCCTTGTGTGGAATCAGAAGAAAAAAAAGATTAGGGCTTGAATTTTCTTAGATTTGGAATTAGGGAAGTCTTGTTGAGGTTTTCAGGAAATAGGTGTGTGGATAAGTTTTTGGACGGTCTGGGGATTACCTGGTATGAGTTTGGGCAGATTAGGGTTTGAAGGTCCAGACTTCGATCACGAATTCGAAGAGTTCCACGATGATTCGAGGGAAACAGGTGACGAATTCATTATGAGGGGATGAAGGGGGTGCTATGGTGTAAATCTGATGTGGATTGGAGGTCAACCGCCGCCGCTGGCGATTTCCGGTGGGCGGCGGACGGTGGTGAGAGGAGGATGTGATGGAGAAGACGGAACCAGGTGTAGGTTAGTGTTTTAAGGTTTTTTTAGACAATTTTATGTGATTATGGTGAGGCTTCGCTGGCCGTTTGATGAAAGGGAATGAAGGGCTTAGATTGATTTATCATTAAAGAAACTCAAACGACGTAGTATTGGCCATATACTATGTTGTTTGAATTGTTTAGGAGACTGAAGGGTTGGACCGTTGGGGCATGGTTTGGACTGGCCTGAACGGGTAATGGGGACAATTCATTTGGGCCTGGTGATATTTAACTAGAATGGCCCAAAACCAGACCTTCTTTTATTTCCTTTTCTTTTTTTTTCTTTCAATTTTCAAAAATTCTTTTTCTTTTCAAATTAAAATAAAACCTAAACTAACTCTTAAAAACTAAATTAACCTACCAAATTATATTAAATACTCAACACAATATTTACAATACTTAGTTAAGTCCTAAATTTAAAGAAGAACTATAAAATTCAAAATTAAAGAGTTAAAATGCAAAATGAACTATTTTTTTGTGATTTTTTCATATTTTATAAAACAACTAATTTACTAATTAATCTAAAAATGTAAAATTAAATCTTAAATGCAAATGCAATGTATTTTTNAGAAAGAGGTCCTCGGGTTATGCCGGGGAGGTCCACGGGTTATGCCGGGAAAGAATTAAATGAAATTAAACGTGCACACAAAAATGCAAACAATCAGAAAAATTCTACAATAATCCCTAAAATAACAAATAATTAAAAGAAAAATCTAATTATTTGGAATTCTGTAGGAGTAATTCATGTGGGGAAAAAATCACGTGATCACAGCTGCCCCTCTTTGCTCGAAGACACGAAGGGTTTTCGGGCAAAGATAAAATGAGCAATTATGAGGGATTTTAGCCCGTTTGAAACTCCATGAGAAGCATTTTGAAAAGAGCCTGACCGAACCTTGCTTCAAAGGTTGCCTACATATCCTTGGCTATAAAGGAATCAGCTCAGTGTAGTTCTGGAAGTTTCGGTAGCTGGGACTACCGGAAAGCTGTGATTTCACAATTGCTGCTGCTGCTACTGCTTTCTAAACTCCTTATTACACCAAAATGGAAAATAAAAAGCTAAACTAGCTAAGCCTATCAATTACGAGTTACAAGATTCCTATCTATAAATCTTCTGAAACTTGATCTTGAGTCTTGGCTGGTTCTTGCTGCAGACTCCGATCTGAATCTTGATGCTCGTCAGCTATAACTGCTGGTTTATTCTTCAGCTTTGGATCAAGGCGGGACATGCGAAGCCTGTGATTTCAATCATATCTTGGGCAATCCGCACCTTTCTCCGCTTCAGCACTTTGAGTTCCATTCTTTTTTGTTCTTTTTCTTCTTTTCTTTGTTCTGGATTGAGACTCATTCTTTTGGTCGTCTCGAACCCTGTGCCCCGAGGTAAAACCTGCTCAGACACTAAAACAAACAAATAAAATTGTTTTTCTGCCCCAGTTTTCACTAGGAAAATTTCGTGAGTTATTGTAACAAAATTCTAAACTACTTCTTTATTGAAAGCAATAAAAATCATGATTGTGTATCCTTGAGGAAAAGAGATTAGGCAGTGGAGACCCTATATCTAAAATGAAACCAAATGGGGATCAAAGGCCCTAAGTTGGGAAGGTCACCAGGTTATGCTGGAAAAATGACCAGGTTATGCCAGAAAAGGTAAAAAAGTCCTCGGGTTATGCCGGGGAGATCCGTGGGTTATGCCGGGAAAGTCATCGGGTTATGCCGGAAAAGAAAAGGTCCTCGGATTATGCCGGGGAGGTCCACGGGTTATGCAGGAAAAGTTATCGAGTTATGCCGGAAAAGAAAAAGGTCCTCGGGTTATGCCGGGGAGGTCCACGGGTTATGCCGGGAAAGTCATCGGGTTATGCCGGAAAAGAAAAAGGTCCTCGGGTTATGCCGGGGAGGTCCACGGGTTATGCCGGGAAAGTCATCGGGTTATGTCGGAAAAGAAAAGGGTCCTCGGGTTATGCTGGGGAGGTCCACGGGTTATGCCGGAAAAGCCATCGGGTTATGCCGGAAAAGAAAAGAGTCCTCGGGTTATGCCGGGGAGATCCATGAGTTATACCGGGAAAGTCATCGGGTTATGCCGAAAAAGAAAAAAGGTCCTTGGGTTATGCCGGGGAGGTCCACGGGTTATGCCGGGAAAGTCATTGGGTTATGCCGGAAAAGAAAAAGGTCCTCGGATTATGCCGGGGAGGTCTACGGGTTATGCCGGAAAAGTCATCGGGTTATGCCGGAAAGAAAAAAGGTCCTCGGGTTATGCCGGAGAGGTCCACGGGTTATCTCGGGAAATTCATCGGGTTATGCCAGAAAAGAAAAAGGTCCTCGGGTTATGCCGGGGAGGTCCACGGGTTATGCCGGGAAAGTCATCAGGTTATACCGGAAAAGAAAAAAAAGGTCCTCGGGTTATGCCGGGGAGGTCCACGGGTTATGTCAGGAAAGTAATCGGGTTATGCCGGAAAAGAAAAGAAGTTCCTCGGGTTATGCCGGGGAGGTCCACGGGTTATGCCGGGAAAGTCATCGGGTTATGCCGGAAAAGAAAAAAAGGTCCACGAGTTATGCCGGGGAGGTCCACGGGTTATGCCGGGAAAGTATCGGGTTATGCCGGAAGAGAAGAAAGAAAAAAAAGAGAAAAAAAGGTCCTCGGGTTATACCGGGGATCAACTAGGGAGTTGAACCCTATAATGGAAAAGACTACCAGGTTATGCAGGAAGCGACTAGGGGATGGGGCCCTATAGCTATAAAAAGTCAACCAGGGGTTGGAGACCCTATGTTGGCAAAAGGGCGACTAGGGGGTGGAGACCCTATGTCTAAAATCTCAACTAGGGTTGGAGACCCTATGTTGGAAAAAGGCGACTAGGGGATGGAGACCCTATGTCTAAAAATCTTAACAGGGGGTTGGAGACCCTATGTTGGAAAAAGGCAACTAGGGGATGGAGACCCTATGTCTAAAATCTCATCTAGGGGTTGGAGACCCTATGTTGGAAAAAGGAGACTAGGGGATTGAGACCCTATGTCTAAAAAATCTCGACTAGGGTTTGGAGAAACTATGTTGGAAAAAGGTGACTAGGGGATGGAGACCTTATGTCTAAAATCTCAATTAGGGGTTGGAGACCCTATGTTGGAAAAAGGCGACTAGGGGATGGAGACCCTATGTCTAAAAAATCTCAACTAGGGGTTGGAGACCCTATGTTGGCAAAAGGCGACTAGGGAATGGAGGCCCTATGTATAAAATCTCGACTAGGGATTGGAGCCCTATGTTGGCCAAAGGCGACTAGGGAATGAAGGCTCTATGTCTAAAACCTCAACTAGGGATTGGAGCCCTATGTTGGCAAAACGCGACTAGGGGATGGAGACCCTATGTCTAAAAAATCTCAACTAGGGGTTGGAGACCCTATGATGGCAAAAGACGACTAGGGGATGGAGACCCTATGTTGGCAAAGGCGACTAGGGGATGGAGACCCTATGTTTTAAAATCTCAACTAGGGGTTGGAGACCCCATGTTGAGAAAAGGCGACTAGGGGATGGAGACCCTATGTCTAAAAAATCTCAACTAGGCGTTGGAGACCCTATGTTGGCAAAACGCGACTAGGGGATGGAGACCCTATGTCTAAAAAATCTCAACTAGGGGTTGGAGACCCTATGTTGGCAAAAGGCGACTAGGGGATGGAGACCCTATGTCTAAAATCTCAACTAGGGATTGGAGACCCTATGTTGTAAAAGTGTAAAAGATTGAGATTGGGGATCCTATACTACCATTTTTTGAATTTTCTTCTTATCTATTTTTTTTCACTTTGTTTTTCTTCATTTTTTACTTATTTCATGGAATGAGCAAATGCGGGAAAAATTTGGAGGGGACTTCCCTTTTTATGGATTGTTGCTGCAAAGCTATTTCTAGCACTTGCGCATTTCTTTTTTGGTTGCACCTGCTTCTTGCAAGGTTGCTTTGAATTACACCCGTTTCCTGTTTTTCAAACAAAGAACAATTTGTCACTTTGAAACGATGGTTGGTTTTGTGGCCTTGATTATTTCAATCACTTGTTCTCGGCCCTTTCAACTGCAACTGGTTGCTTCCTGAATACCGGTTGCATTTTTGACCCCGGAGAAAACTTTGGCTCTTCGAGACTTTGCCATGACGATTGGTCGGTGGGACTCACCCTTTTTGACTTTATTTTGCCTTTGTGGCCTTTCCCTTCTAACTTGTTGCCTTTTTCTTTTTCTCTTACTTTTTTTTTCTTTTTTTTAACGTCGGAGAATTGGGGAACTTTTTGCTCCTCAAACTTGTCGCAACGGCTAGTCGCGTGGGACTTAACCTTTTACAACTTTATTTCCCCTTCGTAGGCCTTTCATTTTTGGCTTCTTTCTCCCAACTTCAAATTCAGAGCATTTGGGATACCTTGGCCTTTCGACTCTTTGCCGAGACGGTTAGCCACGTGGGACTCAACCTTTCAACTTCATTTGCCTTTATAGGCACTTCAATGTGATTTTCTCCTTCCAAGAGTTTTGATTTCGCAGCATCGGCCGCCATGGCTAGTCGGGGTCGACTTAATGCCCCCTTATAAGGCTGTGTGCCTTTTTGTACATTAGCTCGTGTCAAACGAAAGTCCTGTAAATCAGTCTTGCCATCCCTTATTTGTCTTAGTTTCGGAACAGTGTTAGGCCGAAAGGGATTCAAAGAAAACAAACAGTAGAATGGAGAATGAGTTTAAAAACCAGAAGTGTCCCTTTCGGGGAAAGGAAAGAAGGACTTATCTGGAGTACATGCGGACTTCAATGAACATGACATGCCTTTTGGACTGGATGCCTGATCTGCGTAAACCGTCCGACTCTCAGAAATTCATCACAACTTTTGCTTCAAAAATTCGGAACCTTGAGAGGACTCTGTCGGTGCTGATGGTTGTGAGGATCCTCTGTTCGATCAGGGGTGCCCTTTGCGGGTTTTCACGAGATGACCTCTCTCATTTCTCTACTCACCATCGCCTTATAGTGCTCTTTGCGAGTTTTCACTAACAAGACTCTCTCATTTTGATTTCTTTGCTTACTGTCGCCTCACGGTGCCCGTGTGGGTTTTCACCAATAAGACTCTCTCATTTTATTTTTCTCATTTTGACTGTATCGGATCCAAGTAGCTGTATTCTCTGATCCTTGAACATTCTCATGGATTGATCGGAAGGACTTGAACTGGGTTTGGGTAAAAAGGATTTGGATTGAGTTACAACTTTGGAACCTTTTGGGCTGGATCATCGCCGAACCATTATAACATCTGCCCCAGTTTCACTTTTTGGGGAATTTGGATTTTTGTTTTGGTGTGACTGAACCCAAAGAGAGGCTGCCTAAGTATCCTTTCGGAATCAAGTCGAACGTAGTTCAGGGAACTTTTGTTTTTGGTTTTCTTTTTTCTTCTGTTTTGTTTAGTTTTCTCTTTCTTTTTCCTTCTGTTTTGTTTTGTTTTCTCTTTCTTTTTCCTTTCCTTTTTTCTTTCTTCTTTTTTTTCGTCTCTTTTTATTTCAATTTCTTTGTCTTTTCTTCCTTTTTTTTTCTTTTTCTTCTCCTTTTTTTTCCACTTTTTATCTCTCTTTTTTGTTTTTTTTTTCCAGTAACACTTTCAGGTTCCAAAGATGGTAATCAAAGAAAAGTAACCGGCTCAAAAGGTTTGCAAAGGGTTGATAGTGTCTGGATAGTGAGAAAGAAAAACCTTCTTCATCCCAACCGGAGAACATTAATGCTGTATAAAGGGTCCAACATAGTACCTTTTGACTGCATTTACATTGACAGTTATTTCAGGGACATTTCCTTCGATGTGTCCCAAGTCAAGGCACTCTTTTGGCAGCAGTCTTGTTGTAATGTATGGACCTTTCCAATTCTGGAACCAATTTTCCTTCAGTTGTTCCAACTCTTTGTTTTATTTCTTTAAACTTATCTTCTTTGCATTATGACTCTTGACTCATTATTTCGAAGTCTGACAGCGTCTTAGGATCTGGGCATGATGTTCGCAAGCATGTCATGTTATTGAAATCTGCATTTAACAGAACTGAAAAGAGAATAAGAAAAACGACAAGATTAAGAAAAGAGACATTCCTGGACAATGAAATATTAATTTCATTTGATTTTTGATATTTTTTTTGATTTTTTTTTCAATTTTTGAAGAGAGAAGGGTTTACGTCGAAAAGTAAGACAATAGAGTAAAAACATCCAGATCACACCCTGAGATAATCTGGACGCAGAAAGGATAGCAAGACTGGCTACCGAGACTGCCGTCTGATAGGGAACTGTCACGCTTGGCATTTCTTTTGACTTTTCTTCTGTTTCGGCAATGACTGCAATAGCCTTCAGTGCCGAATCAAATTTCTTATATTCACAAGTCATCCCGACTATTGGCCCATTGGTGTGAGTAGGCAGACGATTGTTCATCATGTTAGGAGCCTCTTCGTCCCCGAAAAATGATTCTTCCCGCTTCAATCAAATCTTCAACTGCCCTTTTAAGGGTCCAACAGTCCTCTATATTGTGCCCTACCGCTCCACAGTGGTATTCACATCTAGCATCAGCTCGGCGCGAGGGGACTCGGGGTTTGGCCGGTTTGGGGTCACTGGCTACAGGAAAACTCGCCTGACTAGCTTTGGAACAAACCTGAGTATGTTTCACTAATAGTGGTGAACTGATTCCTTTTGAAAGGCTCTCTTGGGCGAGGATTGTACTGGGGAACATTTGATTGGGGATTATATGGAGCTTCGTAAGGATGGGCATTTCTGGGAGGTAGAGCTCGATTTTGTGTATTATGTTGTGGCCGCGTGCAAGGTTGCGCGTTCATCACCGCATACCAACAAAACCAACCACCTGAACAGAACCTGGCTAATTTGCTCACACCAACAAACGTGTTAGTTTTGAAACATTTAACATATAGGAAATCGCACGTTGGAATGCAATGCACCTAACAGTTAAATGCTTCTACCGTGTGTTTGAACGGTTGCATGTTTCATCCCGGCCTTAACTAACTCTCTCAGTATGTGCCTCTTTTCTTTTATTTTTTTGCCTCTCTTTAATCACTCTCGATTTTTTTCATTTTGTTTCTGCCGCTCTTTTATTTTTGGCCTTCTCCTTTTTTTTCTCTCCTTTTTTTTCCAGCTTATTTTTTCACTCAATTTATTTTATGGCTATGATCGAATCCGATGGTGATTGCCTACGTATCATGACGCCGCATGAATCAGATCTCGCGTAATTCGGAAAGATCGTGAATGGAGTAAATAAACTAACTCTTTTTTTTTACTTTTTATAAATCTCAGACCATGGAAGCTTTAAGGCAAAAGAAAAACATTTTTGATTTTTAATTTTTTTTCTCTAATTAAGGAAATATTTTTTTTTGTTTTTGGATTTTTGATTTTTCTTTTATTTTGAAAGAAAGACTTCTAAAAATTCCTTTTCTTTTGATTGGAACTTTGGGAATTTTAAAAGTAAAAGAAAAATATTTTTGTTTGAATTTTCATTTGTATTCCTACTTTTTCTGAAGAAGTTAGAAAATATATTTGGATTTTGGATGCTGCCTCTTAAATTTCGAAAGTGGGACTTTTTAAGGAAATATTTTGGATTTCTAAGTTTTTTTTATAATTTATTTACAAAAGTACTTCTAAAGAAAAGCAAAAATATTTTTGGACTTTTCAAGATTTTATGGATATTTACAAAAGAAAGACTTCTAAAGAAGAAAAAAAGTATTTTTGGATTTTTTTTCTGATTCTTTTTTTTTTTGGATTTTTTTAAAGAAAAATACTTCAAAATGAAGGAAACTTGTATTTTGGATTTTTATTCTTTTGATTTTTCTTTTACTTCTTTTTCCATATGAAAGACTTCAGTAAGAAGGAAACTATTTTTGAGTTTAAAAACGTTTTTTTTTTTTTTGAATTTTCTAAGGAAAGATTTCTAAAGAAAGAACTGAAAGAAAATATTTTTGGATTTTTTGAAAATTGGGGTCGGAACCGATGAGGTTTGCCTACGTATCTCACATCCGGTGAGAATCAGACCCGCGTAGCTCGGTAAGATTGACGGAACAGGGAAAACATGGCACTTGAAAATTTTGGCTCATTTCGAAATGACTTTTCTTTTTCCAGAATTTCGGCAGAGTTTCAGAATTTTCTAATACCTACCTCGCTCTTGGTTTTTTTTGATTTTTGATTTTTTTTCCTTTTTTTTATTTTCTTTCCCTATTCTAGAAGCCGGTCAACAAGAAAGCCGAAACAAACAGATGCGCAAGTAGCAAGTAGAATGCATCAGGATGGTCTTTTGATTTCGGGTACACCTGTCCTAGACGAACCCAACCCCTGTGTTGAGTCACCTAAGTCAAATGCACGTGATGCAAGCAAGCGTTCCTACTAGGGATCCGGCATGAGGCTTTGTTATGCTAGGTTTAATGCCCTGGGTGTATTGTTCTAGACCTGGCTTACCCGAGCGGGGCAGCGTACCGAGAATACAGAAGCTTCACTGGCATTGCAACTTGTCCAAACCTCGTTCTAAAATTGGGATAATGACTCTAATAGATTAGAAGTCACACGAAGTGCACACTTCCCAAATGATTTAGAAGACTCAGAGACAAGAGGGTTTCGTAGCAATTTATATACAGTCCAAACAATATTAAAGCGATAAAAAGCGGCAATTAGCACATTAGGCTCAACATGTAAAAATCAGATAAAACAAGCCAACTATAACAGTTATTCTAAGCTCGAATTCTTGAACCCTTAACCGAAGTTCTGGGTTTGGATCCCTAGCAGAGTCGCCAGAGCTGTCACACCTCCTTTTTACCCACCGAGGGCGGATATAAGGGAGTTTTTCCACTTTAAGTGACATTATTCGAAATGGGATTATTTATTTATCAGAGTCGCCACTTGGGATAGTTCATTTGGTGTCCCAAGTCACCGGTTTATTTTATAAATCCCAAATCGAGGAAATTCGACTTTCCTTTTGAAGTTTGCGAACCAGAAATTCGAAATAAGAAATTCTGTTAACCCGGGAGAAGGTGCTAGGCATTTTCGGGTTCCGTGGTTCTAGAAGGGTCGCTTAAACTATTATAATTGGCCTATTATATGATTTTAATACCTGTTTTAGCCTATGGTATATTTTTAACTTATTATACCACTTTTGATTATTTTTAGGAAGATTCAACGTCATTTAAAACACGCCTTGAACCACGTCACATGATGTCACGACCCTAACCCCGAACTCGGTCGTGATGGCGCCTCTCGCGAAGACAAGGCCAGCCAGTTTAATCCAATTCATCTTTTAAAGCAGTTAAACAACACAAAAATAGTCTAAACATGATTTAATAATTCTAAGTAGCAAAAATATCAAGAATAATGCGGAAATCCAACCTAACACAGACCTAACCGGGGTGTCACAAGTTAAGAGCATCTACGAATCACATTACAGTCTGCTAAAGTCATAAACTACTACAAGTGTTTGTAGGAAACAGAAATGATGGAAGAATAGAGGCACGAGGCTGCTGACGCCAACAGCTACCTCGTAATCTACGAAAAAGCCCGTCTGAAATTGGAGGAAATCAACACCCCGGAGCGGAACCAGCTATGCCTGAATCTGCACACAGGGTGCAGGGAGTAAAGTAAGTACTCCAACTCAGTGAGTAATGAATATAAATAATGACTGAAAGCAAGAAATCACGTAAAGCATATGGCAGTCTATAATGAAGCAGTAAAATCATTTATAATCAGGAAAACCAGTCAGGAAAAATGCTCTTCAAACCAGTAAACAGGTAATTGACAGATAATTATGATAAAGTAAACAAATAAAAGTTCGCCCCTTGGGCAGAGTAACACCACAACCGCCCCTCGGGAAACATCTCACGACAGTAACAACCCCTCGGGCTCAATCTTACATCACAATGGGTACCCGCGCTCACTGGGGGTGTGCAGACTCCTGGAGGGTCCCCTTACGGCCCAAACGCAATAACAAGCCATCTCGTGGTATCACATCTAGGACCTCGGCCTCATATCAATCAAGCCACATCGTGGCGTACATATCTCAGGCTCTCGGCCTCCAATAAATATCAGTGTCTCCTCATAATATAGGCCCTCGGCCTTACTCAGTCAAAAATCATCACAAGCCTCTCGGGCAATAGTAAAATAGTGTTTCTCAGCCCAAACATCATTTAAATCTCAAATTGAGTAAAAACGGCTGAGTAGTAAAACCGTGGAATTTAATATGACTGAGTTCAAGTAGTAAGTCAAAACAGTGAGGAAATATCAAATAAAAGCCCCGAAGGGTTCAAGTAGTTGGCACGAAGCCCCAATATGGCATTCAGCCCAATAAACGATGACAACAAGTAGTTTTAGATCAAATACGCAGTAAAAATCATCAATCGGGAAGGACCAAGTCCAAATCCCTAATAGTATATGACCCCACGCTCGTCATCGAGCATGTGCCTCGCCTCAACATAGTACTACGATGCACAATCCAGGGTTTCAAACCCTCAGAAAATCATTTACAGGCATTACTCACCTCGAACCGGCTAAATCCCTAGCTCGCGATGCCTTTTCCTTCGAATTGGCCTCCACGTGCGGTGAATCTATCCAAAATCAGAACGAATACATCACAATATGCTAAGGGAACAAGACCCAAGCGAAAACAATCGAAAAATACTAAAGATCCCGAAATTAGCAAAACCTGAGCCCCGGCCCCACTTCTCGAAACTCAGAAATTTTTACGCCAATAGGTTCCTTATCTCCCCACGAGTTCATACATACCAAAAACGTCAAAATCCGTCCACAAATGACCCTTCAAATCCCAAATCAAAATCCAAAATTCCAAGCCCTAGTTCTTCCATTTTTTGCTTAAGTTTCCATGATTTTCTAGGTAGATTTCACAATAGAATCGAGTTTTAAGTCCAAAAATCTTACCTCAAATCGTTTCCCCTTGAATCCCTCTTTAATCTCCTTCAAAAAGCTCTCAAAATGATCAACTATGGGTGAAAATAGACCCAAAATCGCGGACAAGACGACTTAAAAACATACATTCTGCCCAGGCCTTTTTCGCATCTATGACACAAATCCCGCTTTTGCGGTATCGCATATGCGGTCGTCCATCCATTTATGCAGAATTTCTTTAAACCAGCCACTGCCGCATCTGCGATCCTTCTTCCGCATTTGCGGTTCCGCAGATGCGGCCCCCCACAACCGCATTTGCGGTTTCTGCCAATCCCCTCAATAACCGCTTCTGCGGCTTCTCCCTTGCACATGCGGCGCTGCACCTACGGTGCCCAAACCGCAGGTGCGAAAATATCAGAAGCAGCAACTTCAGCAACTGCAACACAATCCAATTTTCTCCGTTAACCACCCGAAATCACCCCGAGGCCCCCGGGACCTCAACCGAAGGCACAAACATAACCCAATGCCTTATTCAAACTTGCTCCAATCGTCAAAACACCTCAAACAACATCAAATTACCCAAAACACATCGGATTCAAGCCTAAGTTTCTATAAACCTTCCAAAATACACTTTCGATCAAAAACCCAACCAAAACACATACGAATGACCTGAAATTTTGCACACACATCCCAAATGACACAACGAAGCTACTGCAACTCTCAGAATTCCATTCTGACCCCTGGATCAATATCTCGCCTATCAACCGGAAATCGCCAAAATATCAACTTCGCCAATTCAAGCCTAATTCTACTCCGGACCTCCAAAAGCCATTTCGATCACACTCCTAAGTCATAAATCACCTCCCGAAGCTAACCGAACCATCGGAACTCACATCCGAGTCCTCTATTACATACGTCAATATCCGGTTAACTTTTCCAACTTAAGCCTTCCTAAAAGAGACTAAGTGTCTCAAACTTCACCAAAACCGATCCGAATTCAATCCAACCAACCCGATACCTCAAAACATGGATGAACAAAGCAATAAGAAGCAGAAATGGGGGAAACAGAGCGGTAATTCATGAGACAACCGGCCGGGTCGTCACATCCTCCCCAACTTAAATAAATGTTCATCCTCGAACGAGTCAAGAAACATACCTGAAGCCTCAAACAGGTGAGGATATCTGCTCCGCATCTCCCGCTCGGTCTCTCAGGTGGCCTCCTCTACGGGCTGACCTCTCCACTGCACCTTCACCAAAGCTATATCTTTTGATCTCAACTTCCGAACCTGAAGCTCCAGAATAGTTGCTGGCTCCACATCATATGTAAAATCACCCTCCAACTGAACCGTGCTGAAATACAGAACATGAGATGGATCCCCAACATACTTACGGAGCATAGAAACATGGAAAACCGGATGCCCACTCGACAAGCTGGGTGGCAAAGCAAGCTCATAAGCCACCTCCCCAATCCTCCGTAGTACCTCAAAAGGCCCAATGAACCGCGGACTCAACTTCCCTTTCTTTCCAAATCTCATAACACCTTTTATGGGAGAGACCTTCAACAGAACCTTCTCACCGACTCTCTAACCTTCCTATCAGCATAACTCTTTTGCCTCGACTGCGCTGTACGAAGTCTCTCCTGAATTACCTTCACTTTATCTAAGGCATCCTGAACCAAATCTGTCCCCAATAGCCTAGCCTCACCGGGCTCGAACCAACCAACTGGATATCTACACCGCCTCCCGAACAAAGCCTCATATGGAGCCATCAGGATACTCGACTGGTAGCTATTGTTGTAAGCAAACTCTGCAAGCGGTAGAAACTGATCCCATGACCCTCTGAAATCAATAACACAAGCGCGTAGCATATCCTCCAAAATTTGAATGGTGCGCCCGGACTGCCCGTCCGTATGAGGGTGAAAAGCTGTGCTCAACTACACCTGAGTACCCAACTCTCGCTGGACAGACTGCCAGAACTGGGAGGTAAACTGAGTGCCCCGATCTGAAATGATGGAACTGGGACACCATACAACCGAACAATCTCCTGAATGTCGATGCCCCCTTTTTCTAAAGCGAAATCGGGTTTACGACATTTGGGAAGACAACTCTATTCCCGTTTGGGAATTGGGTTTTTTTGGAATTGAAGAGTCGTCACCTAATGATCGAGTGCATTAGGACACTAAGAAGGGTTTTTGAGTTGGAAAACCAGAGTTCGGGTAAGGGCTAGAAATTATCTCAAGGGAAAGGTGTTAGGCACCCCTCAAGATCCACTAGTGTGGTGCCCGACCATGCTATGTTGTGACTTTAATGCAACTAGATACACAAAAGATTTTACACACAAGGGCTGCAAATAAATACGTGACAAGTATGTGGGATCAAGGTCTAAATGATCTACAATCTGTTTAAAAGGGGGACTAAACGCAGAAAATTAATCAATATATTGAATAAACAAAGAAGAAAAATCTGGAAGAAAAGGCATAATGCAGTAAAATTAAGGAGGAGTTTTGAGTAGTTGAAAAGACAAGATTTTATAGATATTAAACAAAGTTGTATAAGAAAAGGGGTCCTAGGTTTATAAATCACATGGATCATCCACACAACACCGGTAGTCAATTGTACGCGCAGTGTTATCGTGTGATCATCATCTCCATGTCTACCCTTCCCACCCCGTTAAGGTATTAAGCGCGAAATAGTCTTGTTTACTTATTGCATGCTATTACCAATTCCACCTATTAGTCCTGGAGGCTTTTAGGACTACTAATCCTAAAGGGAAGAAGCTGGGCTTTTCAGAGGTTTAAAAAAGGTTTAAATACTAAGACGTCAAACAAAACACATGAAAGCAGTTATGGGAGCACAAAATAATTAAGGCTCAGATAAACCTCCTTTAATCACAGAAAATCATGTAGTTTAGCACATCTTACACGTACTGATTAGGTTGAAATTATGCTTAACGTTAGGCAGGCTGGTTCATTACATATTTTCAGGCAAGAAGTTCGCATTAGGCTCGCCTGGCTGCAACTTATCGAAGACCAGTGCAATTAGTTAACTACATACTTGTTTGCCTACGTGATGGCCTATAGGCATGGCATCTACTGGTTTCAGGAATAAAGAAACAAACTGATTCAGAAAGGTCCCAGTTTTAACAGAATGATGCAAGTTCTGTAATTAATGCTAATCTTAAAATGGGTGATTCAGATTTGATTGATAATTCCTATAGTCATGCTTTCTAGCGTCGTTAATTTAAAGACCTTTTATAAGCGTAGCGAAAAGGCAGAAATACTACAAGCATGGTATATGAGTACTGTTAGTTTTTAATCATATAAATAGGTTTGCCTAGTGAACAATGCATGCTAGAGTCTGGATTTCTGGTTACTTATAGGCATGGTATCCATATGGAGATGCAAAATTCCTATAGACATGGTATCTATATGGATGCATAAACCTATAGACATGATATCTATGTGGATGCATAGGCATGGTATCTACGTGGATGCATAAATGTGCAAAGCTGTAGGCAAGATACATGAGTACAGAAATGTGGTAATTCCCTATGAGCATGATATCTACCCCTTTGCATGCATGGTTACCCTTCCCTTTTCACTAATCAGCCCAGAGGTTATTACAAAATTTTGTTACAGACCAAGATGAATCAAAAACTGGAAATAAAATTACAATCAGAACTCTTAAGCTGCATCCAAGGAGCCTAATTCAAACCCAAGGTCTAACAATATGATATGAGCCAACTGCCAGGATCAGGATCCAAAGCCTTTCTCTTATCTGGGATGTGTCAAAGTTCCAAGGAATTTCAAGAACTCCAGGCTATGCTCACACCCAGATATCAGAACTGAATAAAAGTGCAGTGTGGAAGGGTCAGGCCTCCAATGTCCAAGTTCAGAGGGAGCTCAAGGTCCCAAGGCAAGGCTCATTGGAGGGGGGGGGGGGGCAGAACTTAGAGTCTAGGAACAAGTGCAAGTGCAGTAGAGGGGGTTAGGTAGTGCCAAGGCAAGCTGGTGGTCATGCCCAGCAACATAAATTGCTGGCACACCCCTGACCAGCCTGTCAGCCAACAATTAAGAGTAAAGACCTATTGAAGGTCAGACTATGGTCTGGAAAGTGATTAGGACACTGCCAGACCAAAGTCTCAAACTCAGCATACATATAAAGGGGAATGGGGATGGGAATTGAAAAAGTTTAGGACCCAAAGGGTCCAGTTCATGTCCATGGACAATAATATCAAGTATTTCCATGTTTTTGAACCATAACTCAGCCATATAAAGGGGATTAGGGTTTGGGATTCATATAAGAACAGAAACAATGAAAGTAAAACTTGCAGAAAGTTACAGCATGTAGATAGTAAACCCAACAAGGAATGGACTATAGAATAAACACATAGGGGGAGAGATAGGAATTAAACATAAGAACATACCGGTTGCAGAAGAGTAAGCAAAGAATAGCAGGATTCTTTCAAGCAAATGCACAATCAGAGAAAGCTCTTTATGCTTGTGAGTTCAGAGAACTCGAGTGTTTGTGAAAATTCTAAGTGTATTTGAGAGTATTCAGTGAAAGTAATCAGAATTGATCGTGTGTTGAAAGTGTAGAAGGGCTTCCCCTTTTATAGTGAAAGCAAGTAGGAAAGGTAAGAAACCCTTTGAAAATCAGTCTCAAATATTCTCCCTTCAGTCAAGGGATTTTAATTTCAAACGTGAGAATGTAAATAAGGGAAGGAAATTTGAGCAAAATCTGTCACAGTAGCATAAGAAGGGAGAATACATAAGGTTTATTTAAGGAAAACATTCAACAGTAATCGATTTGTAAAGAGAAAGGAAAGGGAATCAATCAGACAACTAACAAAATCAAAGTAAACAGGTTTGATTCGAACGAACCCAGTTAGGAATAGGTAGAGGAGGGCTCAAACAAAGAAAATCAGTAGCAATCAGTCGAGACCCCATCAAAGGAGTCCAAAATCAATCAAGTAGTTGTCAAAACCTTTTGAAAGAGGAGTTTCTCATATATAAAGCAAACAAATTAAACAGAAAATCTAACATTGCAAGGTTTAGGATCATAAAACAAAAGAATACGAGTTAAGTCATAGATTCATAGTGCGTCTGAAGGTCCAGGGTCCCAAAGTGAAACCCTAATCCGGTTTATCAAAGAAACCCCCAAATTCTAGGGTTTCAAATCGAATCAAACACAGAAACGAGAAGGCACGTGAACAGACTCAAGGAGTCTTATGAGAAACAAACAGACCATGATAGCAGGTTTGAAACAATCAGAGAAAGAAAATCGATTTGAGAGCATAAAAGGACACGTTTTGGAAACTCGGAACTTAGACAAGTCCAGAATAGACGAAACATGCTTAACAAGAACACAAACAGAGTTCAGAAAAGCAAAAGTCAAGAAACTCAGTAGTAAACACACATGGTAGAAGAGTGAGGAAAATTTAACACAGATTAATCATGTGAGCACACATAT
>NW_017678456.1:0-995 GCF_001879085.1 Nicotiana attenuata
AAATTTTAATTCAAAGCATCAAAGCTTTTTAATGGCTGTCAATGGTGGAATTGCTACTCTCTTTTCCTTTTTTTTGTATTACTGAAATCTGGACATAATTGCGTTTGATGTAGAAGAATTGTAGAAGATTTAGTCGTTTTGATTTGTGAAATCAGAAAAAAGGTTTGAAACACGGTGTATCGAAAAAGCAGAGACGCTAAATTTGAAACGAAACTGACGAAGAAGATTAATGTGAGTGATTTGCGTTGTGGAAGATCTGGAAGAATATTTAATTCCCCTTTTTTACCGCGCCTAAATAAGGAATCATAAAGCTACAGTGATTCCTTATTTAATGTATTGTATATATTATGTAGAAATACTATTAGCATGAATGGTAATATGCAAACTATGAACATATTTGGTAATATAGTTTCATATATGGTATATATACGAAAATTTCCCTATGTGAAATTATCCCTATAAACAAACATTCTCATCCCTTGATGGCCGATGCGAAACTCTAACACACCCTAATTTCGGTGTTATTATTTGACATAGAAATTTTAGTTCATGCGCTGATCAAATGAAATGTGGGCTTGGTGCTGTCGATGTAAATGTTAAAATATCATTGTATAGCCAGTTTTCACACTGGTCAATGAAAAATAGCCAGCGTTTATCAAGTCAATGAAAAATAGCCACTATTTTGCTGCAACAGGGACCGATCCAGTATAATATACGGGAGTTCTGGTGCATTTATGTACGAACTTCAGCATATTATGCTGGACCAGTATACTTTGCTAACTCCTGTAAAATTTGCGGGAGACTGGAGCACCAGTGCTCCAAACTCCAGTATATTATACTGGACAATTATACTTGCTGGAACTCCCGTAAAATTTGCGGGAGTTCCAGCATAATTATGCTTGAACTCCCGTAAAATTTGCGGGAGTTCCAGCATAGTTATCCTGGAACTCTCGTAAAATTTACGGGAGTTCAAGCA
The DNA here is from genome assembly GCF_001879085.1 of Nicotiana attenuata. Lineage (NCBI taxonomy): Eukaryota > Viridiplantae > Streptophyta > Magnoliopsida > Solanales > Solanaceae > Nicotiana > Nicotiana attenuata. The sequence goes on from NW_017678456.1 coordinate 977, forward strand.
TACTTATGCTGGAACTCCC
>NW_017678456.1:5155-5872 GCF_001879085.1 Nicotiana attenuata
CTAACTCATAAGTCAACGTCCGGTTGACTTTTCCAACTTAAGCCTTCCTTAAAGAGACTAAGTGTCTCATTTCCTATCCAAACCAATTCAATTCAACTATAACTCACTCGTTGCTGATAATGAAACATGAAGAAGCAGTAAAATGGGGGAAACAGGGCTGTAATACATGAGACGACGGGTCGGGTCGTCACATCCTCCCCAACTTAAACCAACGCTCGTCCTCGAGCGTACCCAGAGTTGTCCTAGAAGCTAACCAACAACTGAATAACTTTACCAAGCATATACCCGGGGTGATCTCACATCACCCTATCTCATATAGGTCCGACAGCACAATATAGCCGAAATCTCACAGTCCATTTAAACCATAAACCATAGAACCACATTGCACTTTCCGAGATCATACACAATATCAGAACCTCACATCTATACCCAGAATAAACCCGAACCAGCTGTAATAACCAATACTTGCAACCTCAGGTGAAATCATATGATATACCACATAATCCAAACACTCGAAACGATAGGCTCTATTTACAGCAGTTGCCCATAATAACCAAATACCGATAGAAAACCTTTTATTAGCTAAAGTCTTATTCCAACACTTCCATATACTGCCAACAACAAATGAAACACGCGATAAACCGTAACCATTCCTCAGATCAACCGTTCATGAAGCCACTTCCCTTTGACTAATATCACAACAGAGTTTCCGGGCCG
>NW_017678456.1:11271-16080 GCF_001879085.1 Nicotiana attenuata
GCATTTTAAATTCACCATTTTTTAAGACAGACTTCCGCTATTGTTCTTATTAGACTTTATGTTCTATATTGATGTTATAAACTGTTAAAGATAATTGCTAGTGATGGAAAGGTAATTAAGTTGGCTTGCCTAGCTACCACGAGTAGGCGCCATCACGACTCTGATGGTGGGAAATCCGGATCGTGACAAGTTGGTATCAGAGCACTAGGTTACATAGGTCTCACAACTCACGAACAAACTTAGTAGAGTCTGAGGGGTAGGTACGGAGACGTCTGTACTTGTTCCCCAGAGTCTATTGAGTTAGGAAAAATCTCTCATCTGTTCTTTCTTGTCGTGCGATTTGGTTTCTTAAATGCTGATTGAATTTCCACTCTGTTCTTTCGCAGATGGCGAGAACACGCGCTTCCTCATCCTCCGATCAGCAGTCTGAGCCCCAGGCAGCTCCCGCTAGGGGCAGAGGACGTGGCCGTGCTAGGGGCCGAGGTAGGGGCAGGGCTCAGCCACCAGCAGCAACACCAGTGGCGGACCCTCAGGTTGGCCTTGACGAGGAGGTTCCGGCCCCAGCTCAGACAGTTCCGGTGGGCCCAGCTCAGGTCCCAGAGGGGTTTATTGCTACCCTAGTTCTTCAGGACGCCTTGGTCCGGTTGGTTGGCCTCATGGAGAATGTCACCCGAGCAGGATTGCTTCCTGCAGCACCAGCCGCTTCCCAGGCTGGAGGAGGAGCCCAGACTCCTGCTGCACGTACTCCGGAGCAGGTAGCTCCCCAGACTCAGATCCCACCGGGTCAGCCAGCTGTGGCAGTTCAGCCGGGGGTAGTTGCACAGGCCGGTGATGGAGCGGCTATGTCCGCTGATGCTTTGTGGAGGCTGGACAGGTTCACCAAGCTCTTCACTGCTACATTCAGCGGAGCTTCTTCTGAGGACCCCCAGGATTTCTTATACAGCTGCCACGAGGTTCTTCGGAACATGGGCATTGTGGAGTCCAATGGAGTCGATTTTGCGGCTTTTCGTCTATCTGGATCCGCCAAGACTTGGTGGAGAGATTACTGTTTAGCCAAACCAGCAAGGTCGCCGCCTTTGACTTGGGATCAGTTTTCAGAGTTGTTCCTGGAGAAGTTTCTCCCCGTTACTCAGAGGGATGCTTATCGGAGGCAGTTCGAGCGCCTCCAGCAGGGGTCTATGACAGTCACTCAGCATGAGACCCGGTTTATCGATCTAGCTCGCCATGCCCTCGTCATACTTCCCACTGAGAGGGAGAGGGTGAGGAGATTTATTGACGGTTTGATCCAGCCCATTCGTCTTCAGATGGCCAGAGAGGCGGGTAGTGACATTACGTTTCAGGAGGCGGCCAATGTGGCCCGGAGGATCGAGATGGTTCTGCCACAAGGGGGTGGTCATAGGTCAGACAAGAGACCCCGTCATTCAGGTCGATTCAGTGGTGCCTCATCTGTAGGCAGGGATTCTTATGATAGGGGTCAGTCTTCCAGGCCCTTTCAGTCAGCCCTCCAGGCTTCGCAGGGTGTCCCAGGTGATCGTGGTTTTCGTGGGCAGTATTCCGGTCAGCAGTCCCTCAGTGCACCGCCAGCTCCCATCAGTGCACAGCCTCTTCAGAGTTTTCATGGAGGTCATTCGGGTCGTCAGGGCCAGTCTCATCGTACAGAGAGATGTTATGAGTGTGGCGAGTATGGTCATATCAGGAGATCTTGCCCGAGATTGAGGGGTACACAGTCACAGCAGCAGGTCCTCGCCCCATGATTCAGGCACCAGGTGACCCACAGCCTGCCCAGCCAGCCAGGGGCAGGGGTAGGGATCATAGAGGTGGAGGTCGAGACCCTAGAGGTGGAGGCCGGACTGCTAGAGGTAGGGGTCAGCCGGTAGCCGATCGTCCCAGAGACATGGTTCAGGGAGGTGGGGCTGATCCCCGGTTTTATGCTTTACCAGCCAGACCAGAGGCCGAGTCGTCAGATGCCGTTACTACAGGTACTATTCTGGTTTGTGATAGAGATGCGTCAGTGCTATTTGACCCTGGGTCTACATATTCATATGTATCGTCTTATTTTGCACCCTGCCTGGCTATGTCTAGTTATGCTTTGGACATTCCTGTTTATGTATCTACACCAGTAAGTGACTCCATAGTAGTCGACCGGGTGCATCGTTCCTGTGTGGTTGTGTTTGAGGGTCTTGAGACCCGTGTTGATTTACTGCTTTTAGATATGGTGGATTTCGACGTTATATTGGGGATGGATTGGTTGTCCCCGTATCATGCTATCTTAGATTGTCACGCCAAGACCGTGACCTTGGCTTTGCCAGAATTGCCCCGACTCGAGTGGAGAGGGACTTCGGGTCATGCCACTCGCAGTGTTATCACATATGTCAAGGCTCGACGCATGGTCGAGAAGGGGTGTTTAACTTATCTGGCGTATGTTCGCGACTCCAGCGCAGAGGTTCCTTCTATTGACTCTGTTCCTATCGTTCGAGAGTTCCCTGAGGTTTTCCCTTCAGACCTGCCGGGCATGCCGCCCTACAGGGATATTGATTTCTGTATTGATCTGGCCCCGGGCACGCAGCCCATTTCTATTCCGCCGTATCGCATGGCCCCGCCAGAGTTGAAGGAGTTAAAGGACCAGTTGCAGGAATTACTAGAGAAGGGTTTTATCAGGCCTAGTGTTTCTCCTTGGGGTGCGCCGGTGTTATTTGTGAAGAAGAAGGATGGTTCGATGCGGATGTGTATTGATTACCGACAGTTGAACAAGGTGACGATAAAGAACAAGTATCCACTGCCGAGAATTGATGATTTGTTTGACCAGCTTCAGGGAGCAAGGGTGTCTTCAAAGATAGACTTGAGATCTGGCTATCATCAGCTGAAGATTAGGGCGTCTGATGTCCCTAAGACGACGTTCCGCACTCGGTACGGGCACTATGAGTTTTTAGTCATGTCATTTGGTTTGACCAATGCCCCAGCAGCGTTTATGGAGTTGATGAACCGAGTGTTCAGGCCATATCTAGACTTATTCGTGATAGTCTTTATTGATGACATCCTGGTGTACTCTCGCAGCTAGGAAGAGCACGAGAAGCACCTCAGAGTGGTTCTTCAGACTCTGAAAGATAGTCAATTATATGCTAAGTTTCGAAGTGCGAGTTCTGGTTGAGTTCGGTTGCATTTCTGGGTCATATTGTATCAGCAGAGGGTATTCAGGTGGACCCGAAGAAGATTGAGGCAGTCAAGAATTGGCCTCGACCAGCTTCAGCGACCGAGATTCGGATTTTCTTGGGGTTAGCAGGTTATTACCGTCGGTTCGTGGAGGGATTTTCTTCTATTGCAGCCCCGATGACCAGATTGACCCAGAAGGGTGCCCAGTTCAGGTGGTCAGATGAGTGTGAGGCGAGCTTTCAGAAGCTCAAGACAGCTCTGACCACGGCACCGGTGTTGGTTTTGCCCACGGGTTCAGGGCCTTACACGGTCTATTGTGATGCTTCCCGTATTGGGCTTGGAGCAGTATTGATGCAGGATGGCAAGGTTATTGCTTATGCTTCGAGACAGTTGAAGATCCACGCGAAAAACTATGCGGTTCATGATCTAGAGTTGGCAGAGGTTGTTCATGCTTTGAAGATTTGGAGGCATTATCTATATGGTGTGACATGTGAGGTGTACACGGATCACAAGAGCCTGCAGTATCTGTTCAAGCAGAAGGAGTTGAATGTGAGGCAGAGGAGATGGCTAGAGTTGTTGAAAGATTATGATGTTACTATCTTATATCAACCGGGTAAGGCCAATGTGGTGGCCGATGCATTGAGTAGGAAGTCTGCCAACATGGGTAGTCTTGCTTATATCCCGGTCAGCCAGAGACCGCTTGCTTTAGATATTCAGGCGTTGGCCAATCGATTGGTGAGATTAGATATTTCTGAGCCTAGCAGAGTGTTGGCTTGCACGGTCGCTCGTTCTTCTCTATTGGAGCGTATCCGTGATCGGCAATTTGATGATCCCCATTTGTGTGTCCTGAGAGACACGGTGCAGCGTGGAGGTTCCATGAAGGTGACTTTAGATGATGATGATGTTTTGAGATTGCAGGGTCGAGTTTGTGTCCCCAAAGTTGATGGGATTCGAGAGTTGATATTAGCGGAGGCCCACAGTTCTCGGTATTCTATTCACCCGGGCGCCGCGAAGATGTATCAGGACTTGCGGCAGCATTATTGGTGGCATAGGATGAAGAAGGATATTGTTGCGCATGTGGCTCGGTGCTTAAATTGTCAGCAGGTCAAGTATGAGCATCAGAGGCCTGGCGGTTTGTCTCAGAGGATTGAGCTTCCCGAGTGGAAGTAGGAGAGGATTACCATGGATTTCATTACTGGACTTCCGTTGACTCGGAAGAAGTTTGATGCCATCTGGGTCATTGTTGATAGGCTGACCAAGTCAGCGCATTTCATTCCAGTAGCAGTCTCCTATTCATCCGAGAGGTTAGCTGAGATTTATATCCGGGAGATTGTTCGCCTTCATGGTGTGCCAGTATCTATCATTTTGGATCGGGGGTACGCAGTTTACCTCGCACTTCTGGAGAGCGGTTCAGCAAGAGTTAGGTTCCCAGGTTCAGTTGAGCACAGCGTTCCATCCTCAGACGGACGGTCAGTCCGAGCGGACTATTCAGATTTTGGAGGATATGCTCCGGGCTGGTGTCATTGATTTTGGAGGCTTGTGGGACCAGTTTCTGCCTTTAGCAGAGTTCGCCTACAACAACAGTTACCAGTCCAGCATTCAGATGGCTCCATATGAGGCGTTGTATGGTAGGCGATGTTGGTCTCCAGTCGGATGGTT
>NW_017678457.1:0-21776 GCF_001879085.1 Nicotiana attenuata
ATTCTTTAAGCTGATAACCCACTCATTCTTTTCATTTCTCAACTTATTGTATTCTTCAAGTTGGATCTCCAAATCTTTCTTCTCATCTGTCAACTTCTTATATTCTTCAAGTTGGATCTCCCAATCTTTCTTCTCATGTGTCAACTTCTTATATTCTTCAAATTGGATCTCCCAATTCTTCTTCTCCTTCCTCAACTTATGATATTCATTTAGAACTTTCTTAAAGTCCTTGAAAACCAATTCCATATCGTCCTGCAATTCACCACAGTTATCGCAATACGTAATAGGAGTGTGACATACCTTGTTAATTTCTCCTATTGCCATGAAACATTGATTCTCCATTCTTTCGTGATTGTTTTCTTCTTCAGATTCATCCTCATCACTCCATGATTTGTGATTCTTTTTCTTGAGATCACAGTCCAGAATAGCATTAAAGCACGCCTCGTCAGTTTCTTCTCTTTTCTTGAGACATATGTTTATCATTTCTTCTTGATCATCCTCGTCGCTCCAAGTTGAGATTCTATGATTTTTCTTCTTGGGGCCAGGAAATTTTAATTTCATATTTTCCAGGTTTACCACATCTGTAGCAGCATCTGTTTTCTTGTTGTTGAACCTTATTCTTCCGATTCTTCTGATGATTCTGGATGGATTGAGATTTTCTATTCTGCTTCTTTCTACTCTTCCTTTTTCTCGTCCTGGGTATCACGGCCAAGTCTTCTCGATTTTCACCATTTTCGGATACTTCAAGAGTTGACATGGATTCAATTTCCTTAACTTTGTTGACGTCCCCGTGGATATTTTCCAATCTGTCCCATATATCTTTAGCAGTCTCACAGGTGGATATTCTCTTATATTATTCTTCACTATTTGCACAATAGAGCATGCTGATTGCTCTAGCATTTGTTTGCATAATATCCAACTGTTCTGTTGTGTAGTCAAATATGGATTCACATTTTACAAGCTTCTTTCCATCGTTATTATTCGGAATAGGTCTTGATCCATTATGAATAACTAACCAGGCTCGATAATCTATTGATTGAACATAAACCTTTATTCTTTCTTTCCAATGGCTATAGTATTGACTATTGAAGTACGGTGGCCTTCTTGTTGAGTATCCCTCTTGAAGTACGGTTACAATAATTTGATGACCTGCCATGGATCTTTTCTCACTTGCAGTTAAGCAAAAAATATAAAGATGTGATACTTGCTCTGATACCAATTGAAAGTACAAGAGGGGGGGTGAATTGTAGCCTTTTTAAATTTCTAGTCGACTACTCTTCAGACCTAGTCGACTTATGTGGAGACAGCCTGCACAGAACTGTTAGTCCTTTCTATTTAAACAAGTGTTAATCACATTGAAAGTAAAGGAACAGAATATAGTATAGAAGCGATAAAGTAAATGACAGCAGGATTTTTATACTGGTTCGGAACCAATGTGGTATCCTAATCCAGTCTCCTTGGGTTGCAAGGATGTTATCTCTTGAGCTCTTTGAAATTTGTGTTGAGTACAGCGTGTGTGATTTTCAACGTTCACCACCAACGTTTACAGGGTTAGTTTTTACTTGCTCACCAACAACGACCCTTTGGTTTTCACTCGCTCACCAAAGAAACGAACAATGACACAACCTCTCCGGACACACTGCCTCTCCAATTTTTCTATCTCCCTTCACTCTTTGTGTACACAGTAAATCTACTAAAGTGAATTACAATGCTTGTTAAGAGTAGAATGAAGAACTTGTAGTAGATAGACATTTGTATAGAAGATGTGTGTCTTCTTCTTTCCTAGGCTCTCGTTTTTATAGTCTTCAATGGCTTCTGACGTTGGGCTTGATCTTGCTGATCCCTTGATTTATTCAATCAGAATATTTTCTCCTTTGATTGAGTAGATACCAACGTAACTTCCTGATGAATTGTCTTGTTGATGGACTCAAATATATTTCCAATTTACTGATATTCTGGACTCCATGCCTTAAGCTCATTTGATTTCTTTCCTTGTGAAGTAGTCAATATTATTGTGTATCCATAAAATGAGATATTCCCATTTGAAGTGTTATCAATAAATGCACCAGTATATATTGAATCTTTCTTCCTTGAAAGAGCTTGGTGATTCTCTGCCTTTGATCTTGGAGATATAATTTCTTACTATAATATTGTAGTAAGAATACTCCATACGTAGAGATCTTGTCCAAAACTTTAGGAAGCATTCTTCCATAATTCACAAAGTTCTTTTAGTATGTCTTGAAAAATAATCTCTTTCCATAAGATAGATTTTACTATACCCATAATATATTTTCTTTCCATAGAAAATATATTCTTCCCCCATTATATTGAAAATATTCCTTTCTTGATCTTGGAAGATAATATCTTTCCATAATATAAATTTTACTACATTCATAATATATTTTCTTTCCACAGAAAATATATTCTTCCTTGGTCTTGTAGTATCTTTTCCATGTAGTATCTTCCTTCCATAAAATAATAGATGTTCTCCATGATTTTAGCAACTTTCCTTTGCAGAGCTTTCCATCCATAAGTTCCATAGATTTTTCTTCTGATATTGTAGTAAGCCATTCAATATTTGAAATTTCACTTTCAAATATTATTCCTCCTAGGTTAAATCTCTGAAAATAATCTTCCTTGATGAACTCTTCACATGATATTCTCTTTCCCATATTTGTTTGGATCTTTACCAGCAATTTCTTTCCTATACAAGAATAAGATTACCACAAGTAAATGCTCTTTGATTAATAGTTATTTTGGTTTGTTATTATCAAAATTAATACGTGAAACCTTCAAGGTAACAATCTCCCCCTTTTTGATGATGGCAAACCATTGAGTACAAAATAAAAAAATTTAATCAAAGACTGAATTAAAGTACAGTAAAGATTACTTCCCTGAAATGTCGAGCTTTCCATTTCATGCATAGGCGTCATGCCGCGTAAAGGCTCCCCCTACTCTAAGGGTTCCTTCGTCATGCTCCCCCTGTCTCCATACATTCTACCTTATTCGCGTTCCTTCGTCATGCTCCCCCTGTCTCCATACATTCTACCTTTTTCGAACTTTTGTATACATTATTTTCTCCCCCTTTGGCATCATCAAAAGGGTGAAGGGAATATGCAAGTAAAGTATAACAATAACTTATAATTATCCAGGGAGTTATAAAAAACATGTAGTTATGATTTCCTTTAAGAGCAGTAAGCAGATAAAAAAAGAAATCTAACAAAATTTTAAGCTAGTTAACATCTTTTATTCCAGCCAAAATCTCCAAAGTATTAACCCAAAGCTAAAAAATATTGAACTGTCGTTGTAGGTAGACAAAAAGAATTCTACACCGCAGAAGAACATCATTTCACATGATTGAAAGCTTAGCAGAGATTAAAAAAACTCACAAAATAATTGATTTTCCAAAACATTATTTAGCAAATAAGGCAGTGTAATCGCACATAGTCACTTGAAAAACGCTCGATGATTTAAAAAGATTAAGAAACTTTTGATATCCTAACATGTTAAACTTTCAAGAGAAATTTGAGCAAAGACTTAAGACTCTTAGAAAGATTAAAACATATTAATGCATACAAGAATCAAGAAATGGTCATATATTCATATCACCAAAAAATAGGATCATATCACCAAATAGAAAGATATGGGATCATTCTCATGAAAGTCGTTATCCTTTTCATGACATGAGAATTAAAAATCTCCATCCCATTTTTTACAGTCCACTATGTTGCTTGCAGGATCTGCATCTGCAAATATTCTACTAGATCAAAGCAATTAGTCTTGCATACAGTAATCCATAATCAACCAAAGATCCTTTGTGGCACTATAAGGAGATATTATGGGATCAGGTATACCAAAATATATGTCATAAAAATGCAATAGAGAGTCAGTCATACCTTGGTACTTTATTCGATCGTTGGACCTACTAATTTTCTCCTTGCTTCGCATTATTTGAAATGTGAAGATAAAGACAAATTCTCCATTATACTCATTTCCAACCCGATCATCTACCAGAGGCTTAAAAATGCTTGACATGCTTTTGGTTAGTATTACAAAAAAATATGCTCTTGTAAATACATCTTTGGAAAGAATAATCGTCAGATGATAAACATGAATCTGTTTCAAATGGTAACTAGTCTTAGTCACATGAATGTAATTCAAAAAAAAACTTTCAATTCCAGAGAGAGGCTAGAGAATAATGTTATGCAGTTTTCAAACCATTTAAAAAATATTTCAACATCCATACAAAAATACTTTGCAAACTTTGTGATAAGCACATGGAACATGATATTCTAACAAAATTCCCAAGGAAGAAACAGACCTTCTTGTTATGGAACCTTGGGCTACAAGTTTACAAATAATTTTCACAACCTTACCAATCTTATCCGGCTTTAGATATCCATGATTCCAGTTCATTTGCTTGGTACTGGATTTCCTTATTGTTGATTCTTTCAGCTTCGTTCAACAAATCGTGTATTGCTAGAATCCAGCATTCATCGTTTTAATGCTACTTCATGACTGTCTAGTTTAACTAGTATAAATATGTCACTAGCAATTTATTGCAAGCTATCCACTACAAGTTCTCCATCCTTATTCACAATTTCTTAGAAAAGTATTAGTGTAATGAAAAGCACGCATGTTGAGATTTCTCTACAACTAATATTCTGAATTTCATAAGCTCGTAAATAGTAATGAATAAGGAAAATGTTAAGAGTCTTACCAAGACTGTTGTAACCAAAGGAAATAAGATAACCAAAAATTGATTTTTCTTCCCTCCCATAGCTCAGACTAAATTTCATTCAAGATAAGATCCAAAGAAAATATTAAAGCACATATGAGCCAATGATGACAATTTATGCAAAAAAAGATGTTTTCTTTTCAAGTCAGCTTTCAACTGAGGCGCCAAACTAAGATGTGAAAGATCATGCTTGTTGCAAGAAAATGTCAAACAAATACAATTAAAACTCGCATCGATGAACACAACAAAAGCATTATTTTCTTATTAAAAAATATGACATATGCGAAAGTAAGGATAATCATCAATAGAAACATATATATTTACCTTCCAAGCTTTTGGTAAGCATTTGCAACAAAAAAATAGAAATAATCAACACTTGATTTTTCTTCCTTATATATCTCACATAAGGTGTCCTCTAATATAGATCCAGAATATAACCCAATTTAAGCAAATAATAGAGATACATACCTTTCGTCTTCAAGCTTTTGAGTATTACCCAAAATGTTTCATGTACAGAAGTGGCCTCAAAGTTAGATAACTTTCTTGGTCTTGAGTGAAGCTTTAGTATTCTTACCAAGAAAGTACTATTACACACATAATTCATTTCAAGAATAATCTAAGACGCATATAGGCATGAGTCAAGTTCGTACGATATCAATATAATCACATGCTTTCTTATCCTAATATCTTATGCAAATGACATGGTACATGCAAAACATGTACTCAGGATATTTAAAGTCTCTAAGTCATGGATAAAAAATAATACCAAATAAAATAACAATGTGATGTAGCTAGAGGACTCGAAGTGCATATAGATGGCTAATATGCATATACTAGGTTATACTTTACTAAACCAATAGCTGAATATATGCAGCGAGAAGAACTTGAATAAACCTTAGTGATACCAGTCACTCTTTTAGATCATACGTCGTATTTCATTCATCCTCTGTGAATATGTAAAAGCTTGAAGCACGTTCCTCGACCAGCCAATACGCAAACATCTTTAATCCTTTTTATGGCTGGACTAGAGAGTTCCTGCAAAACAAATTAGTTTATTTTTGGTACCCAAGTATCGTTTTTTTGGGTCCTTCATGGTTAGTAGATTGAATAATTCGAGATGCATGTAACTGTTTTGGTCTCCAAACATATTTTGATCTAACATAACTTTTGGCATAATTACATGCAAATGCTTTATGTCCAGAATTGCCACAGTAGTGGCATGTAATATGAGAATAAGAGTGTTTACCTGCAGCTGCCTTATTAGTTGACTTGGAGCGTTCCTCAGTCAACTTGTTCAAAGTAGGACGTTTACCAGCAGATCCCTTTTCAGTCGACTTATAGCTGTTAAGCCAAGGAGACGACTTTGATCGATCAAAGTAGTAGCTGGGGAATTTGTGCAAGCTGCTAATTTATTTGCGAAGCTTAGAATTTTCTTCTTGAAGTAAGTTGTTCTCCACCAGATATTCTTTAAGCTGATAACCCACTCATTCTTTTCATTTCTCAACTTATTGTATTCTTCAAGTTGGATCTCCAAATCTTTCTTCTCATCTGTCAACTTCTTATATTCTTCAAGTTGGATCTCCCCAATCTTTCTTCTCATGTGTCAACTTCTTATATTCTTCAAATTGGATCTCCCAATTCTTCTTCTCCTTCCTCAACTTATGATATTCATTTAGAACTTTCTTAAAGTCCTTGAAAACCAATTCCATATCGTCCTGCAATTCACCACAGTTATCGCAATACGTAATAGGAGTGTGACATACCTTGTTAATTTCTCCTATTGCCATGAAACATTGATTCTCCATTCTTTCGTGATTGTTTTCTTCTTCAGATTCATCCTCATCACTCCATGATTTGTGATTCTTTTTCTTGAGATCACAGTCCAGAATAGCATTAAAGCACGCCTCGTCAGTTTCTTCTCTTTTCTTGAGACATATGTTTATCATTTCTTCTTGATCATCCTCGTCGCTCCAAGTTGAGATTCTATGATTTTTCTTCTTGGGGCCAGGAAATTTTAATTTCATATTTTCCAGGTTTACCACATCTGTAGCAGCATCTGTTTTCTTGTTGTTGAACCTTATTCTTCCAATTCTTCTGATGATTCTGGATGGATTGAGATTTTCTATTCTGCTTCTTTCTACTCTTCCTTTTTCTCATCCTGGGTATCACGGCCAAGTCTTCTCGATTTTCACCATTTTCGGATACTTCAAGAGTTGACATGGATTCAATTTCCTTAACTTTGTTGACGTCCCCGTGGATATTTTCCAATCTGTCCCATATATCTTTAGCAGTCTCACAGGTGGATATTCTCTTATATTCTTCTTCACTAATTGCACAATAGTTTGCATAATATCCAACTGTTCTTTTGTGCAGTCAAATATGGATTCCCATTTTACAAGCTTCTTTCCATCATTATTGTTCGGAATAGGTCTTGATCCATTCTGAATAACTAACCAGGCTCGATAATCTATTGATTGAACATATACCCTCATTCTTTCTTTCCAATGGCTATAGTATTGACTATTGAAGTACGGTGGCCTTCTTGTTGAGTATCCCACTTGAAGTACGGTTCCAATAATTTGATGACCTGCCATGGATCTTTTCTCACTTGCTGTTAAGCAAAAAAAATGAAGATGTGAGACCTGCTTTGATACCAATTGAAAGTACAAGAGGGGGGGTGAATTGTAGCCTTTTTAAATTTTTAGTCGACTACTCTTCAAACCTAGTCGACTTATGCGGAGACAGCCTGCACAGAACTGTTAGTCCTTTCTATTTAAACAAGTGTTAATCACAATAAACAGTAAAGGAACAGAATATAGTATAAGAGCGATAAAGTAAATGACACAAGGAATTTTATACTGGTTCGGAACCAATTTGGTATCCTAATCCAGTCTCCTTGGGTTACAAGGATGTTATCTCTTGAGCTCTTTGTAATTTGTGTTGAGTACAGCGTGTGTGATTTTCAACGTTCACCACCAACGTTTACAGGGTTGGTTTTCACTCGCTCACCAACAACGACCCTTTGGTTTTCACTCGCTCACCAAAGAAACGAACAATGACACAACCTCTCCGGACACACTGCCTCTCCAATTTTTCTGTCTCTCTTCTCTCTTTTGTGTACACAGTAAATCTACTAAAGTAAATTACAATGCTTGTTAAGAGTAGAATAAAGAACTTGTAGTTGGATAGACAATTGTATAGAAGGCTGCGTATCTTCTTCTTTCCTAGGCTCTCGTTTTTATAGACTTCAATGGCTTCTGACGTTGGGCTTGATCTTGCTGATCCCTTGATTTATTCAATCAGAATATTTTCTCCTTTGATTGAGTAGATACCAACGTAACTTCCTGATGAAGTGTCTTGTTGATGGACTCAAATATATTACCAATTTGCTGATATTCTGGACTCCATGCCTTAAGCTCATTTGATTTCTTTCCTTGTGAAGTAGACAATATTATTGTGTATCCATAAAATGAGATCTTCCCATTTGAAGTGTTGTCAATAAATGCACCAGTATATATTGAATCTTTCTTCCTTGAAAGAGCTTGGTGATTCTCTGCCTTTGATCTTGGAGATATAATTTCTTACTATAATATTGTAGTAAGAATATTCCATACGTAGTAGATCTTGTCCAAAACTTTAGGGAGCATTCTTCCATAATTCACAAGGTTCTTTTAGTAGGTCTTGAAAAATAATCTCTTTCCATAAGATAGATTTTACTATACCCATAATATATTTTCTTTCCATAGAAAATATATTCTTCTCCCATTATATTGAAAATATTCCTTTCTTGATCTTGGAAAATAATATCTTTCCATAATATAAATTGTACTACATCCATAATATATTTTCTTTCCATAGAAAATATATTCTTCCTTGGTCTTGTAGTATCTTTTCCATGTAGTATCTTCCTTCCATAAAATAATAGATCTTCTCCATGATTTTAGCAACTTTCCTTTGAAGAGCTTTCCATCCATAAGTTCCATAGATTTTTCTTCTAATATTGTAGTAAGCCATTCAATATTTGAGATTTCACTTTCAAATATTATTCCTTCTAGATTAAATCTATGAAAGTAATCTTCCTTGATGAATTCTTCACATGATATTCTCTTTCCCCTATTTGTTTGGATCTTCACCAGCAATTTCTTTCCTGTACAAGAATAAGATTACCACAAGTAAATGCTCTTTGATTAATAGTTATTTTGGTTTGTTATCATCAAAATTAATACGTGAAACCTTGAAGCTAACAAATGGAAAATCATGCTCACTGAGTTCGACATAGTCTATGTCACTCGCACGGCAATGAAAGCTCAAGCTCTAGCGGATCACTTAGCTGAAAACCCTGTTGATGATGAGTATCAGCCTTTGAGTACTTACTTTCCGGACGAGGAAGTGAATTCAGTTGAGGTAATTTCAGAAGACGCCAATGCTTGGAAAATGTTCTTCGATGGAGCGGTAAACGCAAAAGGTGTTAGGATTGGGACAATTCTGATCTCGCCCACTGGTCAGCACTATCCAGCCACAGCCCGGCTTCGGTTTTTCTGCACAAACAACACTTCCGAGTATGAAGCCTGCATTATGGGCATGAATATGGCAATTGATCAAGATGTGAAAGAGTTGGTAATTATGGGAGATTCGGATCTAATTATCCGACAGGCTAGGAGAATGGAAACTCGAGATGTCAAGCTTATACCGTACAGGCAACATGTGGAAGATCTTAGCAAACGGTTCAAATCCGTTGAGTTCAGGTACGTCCCTTGTTTTCACAATGAGTTAGTCGATGCACTCGCTACCTTGGCTTCGATGTTGCCATATCCAAGCAATGTCCACATTGACCCGTTGGAAATTCAAATCCGAGAAAGACATGGGTATTGCAATACTGTTGAGGTGGAGCCAAGTGTTCAGCCATGGTACCATGATGTCAAAATGTTTTTGAAAACAAAGGAATATCTCGAGCAAGCCAGTGGAGATCAAAAGAGAACCATTAGAAGGCTTGCCAGTGGTTTCTTCTTGAGCGGAGAAGTGTTGTACAAAAGGACTCCAGATTTGAACCTTTTGCGATGTGTGGATGCCCAAGAGGCCAGAAGAATCATGAATGAAGTACACGCAGGAGTATGTGGGCCGCATATGAATGGACACGTCCTTGCAAAGAAAATCTTTCGAGCAGGGTATTACTGGATCACCATGGAAAAGGATTGCTTCAGCTTCGCCCGAAAATTTCATCAGTGTCAGGTGCACGGTGACCTGATTCATGCACCACCTACATAACTGCATCCTATGTCAGCACCGTGGCCGTTCGTTGCTTGGGGATTGGATGTCATTGGGCCGATCGAGCCAAAAGCTTCAAATGGGCACAGATTCATACCAGTTGCCATCGACTACTTCACAAAATGGGTTGAAGCAATCACTCTCAAAGCTGTCACAAAGAAAGCTGTGGTAGACTTCGTACACTCCAACATCATTTGCCGTTTTGGTATCCCTACAACTATCATCACGGACAATGCTGCAAACTTGAATAGTCATCTGATGAGGGAGATATGCGAACAATTTAAGATCACGCATCGGAACTCTACCCCTTATCGGCCCAAAGCTAATGGTGCCGTTGAAGCAGCAAACAAGAACATCAAGAAGATTCTTAAAAAGATGATCCAGAGTTCTAGACAATGGCATGAGAAGTTGCCGTTTGCGTTGATGGGATATCGCACAACTGTGCGCACATCGATTGGAGCAACACCCTATCTTTTGGTTTATGGCACTGAAGCTGTAATACCCGCAGAAGTTGAAATCCCTTCCCTCCGAATCATTGTTGAAGCTGATATTGAGGACAGTGAGTTGGTCAAAACCCGTCTAGAACAGTTAACCCTGATTGATGAAAAGCGAATGGCCGCAGTCTGCCACGGGCAGTTGTATCAACAAAGAATGGCCCGTGCCTACAATAAGAAAGTGCGGCCTAAGAACTTTGAAGTGGGGCAACTCGTTTTGAGGCGTATTCTTCCTCACCACCAGGAAGCAAAAGGAAAGTTCGCTCCGAACTGGAAGGGTCCATACATTATAAGGAAATTGCTGCCAAAAGGGGCATTGTACTTGGGAGACATTGAAGGAAATGATCCTGAAACAGCTGTAAATGCAGACGCAGTCAAAAGGTACTATGTTTAATCTTTCTGCGGCACCAGTGTTATCCGATTGGGATGACAAAGGCTTTCATTCTCGCTACCCCAAACACTCCAATCCTTTGCTAGCCCTTTGAGCCGGTTACCTTTCTTTCATTACCCTCTTTGGAACCCGAAAACGTTTGTCAAAAAAAAAAAAGTTTCCCACACGGGCACCGTAAGGCGATGGAAAGCAGAGAAATTGAAAAATGAGAGAGTCTTGTTAGTGAAAACTTGTAAAGAGCACTATAAGGCGACAGCGAGAAGAGAAATGAGAGAGGTCAATTGGCGAAAACCCACAAAGGGCGCCGTTGGTCGAAAAGAAGAAATCCCTTACAACCTTTGATACTGAAGGAGTCCTGGCAAGGTTTCCTGGTTTCAAAACACAGGTCATAATGGGTTCATGATATAGTTGCGCAGATCGGGTATCCAGTCCAAGAAGCATGTCATGCCTATTGAAGTCTGCATGCACTCCAGATAAGTCCTTCTTCCTCTCCCCGAAAGGGACACTTCTCTTTAAATTCATTTTCCTTTCTTTACTTTTCTTTGAATCCCTTTCGGTTTAATTCTTCTCTGAAATTAATACAAAGAAAAGATGGCAAGATTGGTTTACAGGGTTTTGCTTGACAAATCCGAATGCTAAGAAAAGCACCCAGCCTCAGCAGGTGCATCAAGTCGATCTCGACTGGCCATGATGGTCGATGCTCTAAAGTCAAAACTATTGAAAATGAAAGAAATCCAAAGTCAAGTGCCCATAAAGGCAGAATAAGATGAAAAAGCCAAAAGTCCCACACGGGTGAACCGTCATGTGAAATTTTGGAAAGTCAAGGTCCTCGGTTTTAGAAGAGAGATCGATCTCCAGAAAGCCGGCAAGCAACAGAGGTTCTCATTAAAAGAGTTGGGCCGAGATCAAGTGATCAAAAACAATCAAGGCCACAAAACCATCCAGCGTTTCAAACTAACAATTGTTCTTTGTTTAGAAACCTGAAACAAGTGCAATTCAAAGCAACCTTGCAAGAAGCAGGTACAGCCAAAAGAAACTGCGCAAGGGCTAAAAACAGCTTTGCAGCAACGATCCATAAAGGGAAGTCCCCTCCAAATTCTTTCCTGCATTTACTCATTCCATGAAATAAAAAGAGAGGAAAAAACAAAATGAAAAAAAAAAGAAGTGATAAGAAGAAAAATTCAAAAAATGGTAGCTTAGGACCCCCAATCTCTATTTTTACGCTTTTCTAACATAGGGTCTCCACTCCCTAGTTGAGTTTATTTTCAGACATAGGGTCTCCACTCCCTAGTCGCCTTTCTAACATAGGGTCTCCACTCCCTAGTTGATTTTATTTTAGACATAGGGTCTCCACTCCCTAGTCGCCTTTCCAACATAGGGTCTGTACTCCCTAATTAAGTTTTATTTTAGACATAGGGTCTCCACTCCCTAGTCGCCTTTCCAAAATAGGGTCTCCACTCCCTAGTTGAGTTTATTTTAGACATAGGGTCTCCACTCCCTAGTCGATTTTCCAATATAGGGTCTCCACTCCCTAGTTGATTTTAGTTTAGATATAGGGCTCCACTCCCTAATCTCTTTTTCCCAAGGATACACAATCCTTATTATATCGCTTTCAAATAAAGAAATAGTTTAGATTTTGTTACAATAACTCACAAAATTTTCCTGATGAAAACTGGGGCAGAAAATTTCGTTCGTTTGTTCGCTTTGGTGCCTGAACAGGTTTTCACTGTGAGGCACAAGGTTCGAGATGACCAAAAGAAGAGGTCTAAACCCAAATAAAAGAAAGGAAGAACAAGAAAAGAAATTGAACTCTAAGTGCAGCAGCGGGGAAAAGATGCAAACTGCCCAAGATATGATTGAAGTCACAAGTTTTGCATGTCCTGCCTTGATCCGAAAAGAAAAATGAACCAGCGGTTGCAGCTAATGAGCATCAAGATTCAGATCAGACTCTGCAGGAAGAACCAGCCAAGACTCAAGATCAAGCTTTGGAAGATTATAGATAGGGATCTTGTAACTCATAGTTGATAGGCGTAGCTAGTTTAGCTTTTCCATCTTTCATTTTGTTGTAATAAGGAGCTCAGCAAGCAGAAACAGCAGCAACAGCAGTGAAATCACAGTTTCCCGGTAGTCCCAGCTACCAAAACTTTCAGAACTACACTGACCTGATTCCTTTATACCCAAGGATATGTAGGCAACCTCTGAGGCAAGGTTCGGTCAGGCTATTTCAAAAAGATGTTTCTCATGGAGTTTCAAAACGGGCAAAAATCCCTCATAATTGCTCATTTTGTCTTTGCCCGAAAACCCTTCGTGTTTCCGAGCAAAGAGGGGCAGCTGTGAGCATGTGATTTTTGCCCTATACGAAATACTCCTATAAAATCCCAAGAAAATAGGTTTTCTGTTAATTATTTGCCATTTTAGGAATTTTTGTAGAATTGTTTTTAATTATTTGCATTTTTCTGTGCATGTTTAATTTTTATTTAAACCATGAAAAATACCAAAAATATCATGAATTGCATTTAGGATTTTGTTTTTACATTTTTAGAATTAATCAATTATTTGTTTTATAAAAATTTAAAAATCACAAAAAATAGCTCATTTTTATATTTTTTGTCTTTTAATATTTAGTTTATTAATTTTCCTCTTTTAATTTAGAATTAAGGGATGTTGATAATTTTTATAATTAGTTAAATAGTTTAATTTTACATTTTAGATAATTTAGGATTTTTTATCAGGATTTTTAATTTAAAAATAAAAGAAAAGAACAGAAAAGGGGAAATAAAGAGTTTGATTTTTTGAAATAGGGTTAATTTAACCCAAACCAGCCCCAAACCCGTCCAAAACAACCCAGGCCCAAAACTAAATATACCCGACCCAGCTCACACAATTCCCAAACGACCCCGTTTTGTAGGGATTTGATCACAGCCGCTGGATTTTATCAATCCAACGGCCCGGAACTGATTGATCCCTTACAATATAACTGTCCGAAGACCATAACCCCCCCCCCAATTGAACCCTTTCATTCTCCGTCTCTCTTTATAGATTACCCAAACCCTAGCCGCCCCATATTCCTTTGCCTCCTCCACCGTAAACCACTGCTGGAAATCGCCTCATGGCGATTCCGGTGGTCCAAAGCCTCCCAAAATTACACCCTGAGACCACCACAACCCCTAATTCCAAATCTCAACTCCCTTTCCTTCGAATCACTGCCGAATTCTTCGAATCTTGAATCGAAGAATCACGGCCAAAACACTAAGTCGCCATAAAAGCCCCAAATTCACACCAGTTGATCCTCGATCTTCCCTCACCACTACCATACCCTCAATTTCCCAAAAATTCCAGCCAAATTCCACGAATTTTAAATCCCAGATTCATTTAAACCCTAACTTTCCCTCTTCCTGATTTTTCGGTCAAATTTGGGTCAAGTGAACTTAAAACCCCCATTAGTCGACTGTTCTTAATAAGAACAGTCGATTAACGTTGGTCAAGGTTCACTTAACGTTGGTCCGGTAAATTCTTTCCTTTTCTCTTGATTTGTTTGGTTTTGATTTTTGTTTTCTTTTCTGCATGTCTAGTTGTTTTTGTTAGCTGCATGTTTTTAGGAGTTTTTATTTTTGAATTTTTCCTTTCTTTGCTTCACATCTGTTAGTTTAGCTATTTGTTCTTGGTCAAAGCATGTTTAAGTCTATTAAGCAATTGCATAAGTCTGGATTGAATTGCATTATCATATTTGTCTCTTTGTTTGTTACCATTTCTGCCACCCAATTTTCGCTTAAATTCATGCTTTCATTTAGGGTTAATTACACAAGCATTTTCATTCACTAATTAGTTTAGTTTTAGTTTTAAAATTGCATCAGCATGCTTCTTTTAGTCATTTCCATTTAGATATTGAATCCCTTCTTGTTTCTGCCTTTGTTTACTTTGATTTGAGAATCAGTAGAACTCTAGGGACCTAATTGAACAAAAAAGTTTAGGTAGATACTGTAATAAGCAGGCTGTAGAAGGGTAATTTAGGGTTTGTCTATTTAGGGAAATATCAGAATATTCTAGAATAGGGGCAGCTGGCCTCATTTGGTTAGTACAAAGTACTGAAACCAATGGGGGAAAACCAGCTGTCCAATTCTGTTTAGAATATGCTTTTGTGGCTGAGGAATAATTCCTCCATGCACATGGCATCTTTGGTACCTATATATGGTACCATTTTCTATACAGATTGGACAGATTTTTAGCCTGATTCTCGACACAAGAGTTCCTTCTTTTTTTCTGAAAATTTCAGACTTTAGAGATAAAAAAGAGCTTCAAAATCCTCTCATTCTCTAATTCTTCACAAGTTGTAAACATGGTTTGAAATAGGGGTTTATTCTGGTTTATTTACTGGGGATTTCTAATTTCAAGTGTTTGGTTTTGGGTTTGAAAGTCTGGGTTTTCATTTGATTGCTGGGCTGCTGGATTTCTGTTGTTTCCCCTGCTTATTTCAAGTGTTTTCAATCAGTGCTTTCCTGTTCTAGCATTCACTGGTTCTTATTGTTGTTTGTTTCAAGGTATTTGAACTCAACTTTCCTTCATGTAATGAGTTTTTGTTAAAATGGTATGAGAATCAAAGTTGCAAGTTATTTGTGATGAATGGTTGTTTTTTTTCATGTTAGTATCCTGACTGCAATGATGGTATCCCTGTTGTTTGCTATTCTGTGAGCTTAAAACTTGAATAAATATGGTATAAACAAATTGAGTTGGTACATGAGTGTGTAGCAGTCATCACTCTAAAATGACCTTGTTCAAAGATGTTCTCCCGCTAATCATTCTGCTTGAATAATGCTAATTTCAGATGTTTGAAGTCATGTCTTCCCCTTTCTTTTCTTTCAGTTAAATGTATAACTTGTTTACTTGATGTCACCTGAAATTGTGTTGGTTATTTACGAGTTGTAATCTGTGAGTTTGGTTACTAGTTAGCCAAATCATCGGGTTAAAGGGCTAAGAATTAAAAGTTCCAGTAGTACTATCTACTGTGTTTAACTCATTGTTGTTATTGTCCTCTTTCTGATTGATATTATGTCTTGAGGTCATTTGAGGCTCTATTTGCAAACCACTAACCAACTCCTAAAGATTTGAGGCACTAGTTGACTCAAATCAGTAGGTTTCAAGGTTAAAAGTTTTAAACATTTCCATTGTTTGAATTTACTGAAATTTAGCTTGTTTTATGTGAGAGGCCCGGCTTTGATGGATAAATAATGTCCAAGGGAGGCAGGCTGTCTATTGGTTCATCAATGAAACAAGCATTATAGCAGATTAGTGATCAGAATAGCATTATATGTATCTAATAGGGTATCATGTAATATTCTTAGATTTTCTTTTAATTTTGATTTTGTATGAAGTGCTGCAATAAGTAAGACTTCAGTTTTATATGAATAACCCATAATAGTATTCATAATTGTAGTAGTGCAATGGGCTGGGTTGAGAGCCCCAATCCGCAAGGGTAAAAAGGGGCTGAACATGAGGCCCAATAATGCTGACCCACGAAAAGAATATTGGACCTAGGCCATTGGGCCTGGGTCTTGAGCCCAAATCCAGATGTTTCCATTATTCTTTTAATCATGTTTAAAGTATATACTTCTCATGCCATGAAAATCATGTGGTTAATTTTTTTAAAAGTTGGACGGCAATTTGATTTTCATACCTTGATTTTAGTTTAATTAAGCAAAAACTGATATTTAGTTGCTGTTAATTTTAGAGGTAGACAGGCCCAGATGTTAGATAACCATAACTGGGCCCGCCTAAATTTAAGCCCAATGTGGGCTGCTTGGTCCAAAAGTCAGCAATGATATTCTTAACCCCTTTTGACTACTGGGCCAAAATCTTGAGCCCAATTACAGCTCTCAAAGTTGATTTGTTCAGTAAACTGCTGCTGGCCCATCCCTTTGGTCCGAAAAACTGATTAAAAACTTGTCCACGATCAATTGGCTTTGTTAAGTTTAGGTTAGTTTTAAAATAAGAACATCCTTAGAATCCCTTAATTAAATACTGCTCTTTTAAAACCTTTTGAGGTGTGCCATGCCAAGTAAAACCCCTAAGCCCATGGCCCTCATAAAATTAGTTAACTCCTATAGAAAATTTGAGGTGTGCCATTTTTCTTTAATAACCCATGGCCCTCATAAAATTAATTCAAACCTTTAAAAATCGAGGTGTGCCATCAATTAAATCCTCCATGGCCCTCACAAATATTGTTGTTAATTTGAACCTTCGTAGTTGCTATAGGCGCGTTCTTTAATTAATTCAATCATAGCTACGGGTATGGTTCCCGTGACGTAGTTGTGATTTCTTTTAAAATTCTGGGTGTACATTTCATGCAACCCAAGTTCAATTCTTCAACAATGTTAAATAGAACGTGTTGCGAACCGCGGGTGCATTTAATGTAGCGTGGTTCAAGGCGTGTTTTAAATAACGTTGAATTTTCCTATAAAAAAACTATTTTTAAAATATTAAAAGCGGTTTCTAAAGTTAAAAGTGCACAATAGGTTAAAACATGTAATAAATCGGATAATAGGCTAATTTTAATAGTTTAAGCGACCGTTCTAGAACCACGGAACCCGGGAATGCCTAACACTTTCTCCCGGGTTAGCAGAATTCCTTACCTAGAATTTCTGGTTCGCAGACTTTAAAATAAAAGTCGAATTTTCTCGATTTGGGATTTTAAAATAAACCGGTGACTTGGGACACCAAATAAGCTATTCCAAGTGGTGACTTTGATAAATTAATTAATTCTATTTCGATTAATGTCACTTTAATTGGAAAAACTCCCATATACCCCCGGGTAAAAAAGGAGGTGTGACACCACCGTGGGGCTAAAAATAATAGTGATTGTTTTGGTGCTAGTTTTATGAAAACACAAGTTACTCTTCACACTTTTTCTTATCCGAGAATCTTTGATTTCATGTCAAAAAACGTCTTACTCAGCAAATGCACACGAAAACAACGGTATTGGGCTTCATGGAAAGAACGGTGCAGATGCCGGTGTACCACCGCAAAACCCAGGGGTGGCACCAGCACAAATCCCCGTCGACTTGGTCTCAAGCAACACTGTGCATATCGATGTAAACTCTCATACCGACGGAAGTGTACGCGGGGAAAACCAACATGAAGCACAGGGGACTCCAGCTCGGGAGGAAAGAGAAGTTAGCCTTCAAGTCAATTTTGAGATGTTGCAAGCACAACAAGTGGCTATTGCTCAGCTACAAAGTCAACAAAAAACTCCAAGCACGGCAGCACCGGAAACGGCTCCTCGAGTCGAGCAGGCACTAGAGAGATCGAGTAACAACGGGTCAGCAGTAGACCCTGCTATAATGAAGATGCTCGAGTACCTCACCAAAAGGATTGAATCAGGAGAAAAGAAGATAGAGGCTAACAATAAAAAGGTGGAGACTTATAACTCGAGGGTCGATCAGATCCCGGGCGCACCCCCGATTCTAAAGGGAGTAGATTCAAAGAAGTTCTTACAGAAACCATTCCCATCAAGTGCGGCTCCGAAGCCCATCCCGAAGAAATTCAGAATGCCCGATATCCCGAAATATAACGGGACAACGGACCCCAATGAGCACATTACCGCTTATATTGGGCTGTAAAAGGGAATGACGATGACGAGATTGAATCCGTTTTGCTGAAGAAATTTGGAGAAACGCTGTCGAAGGGGGCCATGATGTGGTATCACAACCTACCCCTGAACTCGATAGATTCGTTTGCCATGTTGGCAGATTCTTTTGTGAAGGCACATGTCGGTTCCATCAAGGTTGCTACAAGGAAGTCCGACGTCTTTAAGATCAAACATAGGGAGAACGAGATGCTGAGGGAATTTGTATCTCGCTTCCAGATGGCGACTCTAATAAATTAATTAATCCCATTTCGATTAATGTCACTTTAATTGGAAAAACTCCCATATACCCTCGGATAAAAAAGGAGGCGTGACAGCTCTGGCGACTCTGCTGGGGATCCAAACCCAGAATTTTGGTTCAGGGTTCAAGAATTCGAGCTTAGAATAACTGTTATAGTTGGCTTGTTTTTATCTAATTTTTACATGTTGAGCCTAATATGCTAAATGCCGCTTTTTACCGCTTTGATATTGTTTGGATTGTATGTGAAACTGTTACGAAACCCTCTTATCTCTAAGTCTTCTAAATCATCTGGGAAGTGTGCACTTCGTGTAACTTCTTTTCTGTTAGAGTCATATCCCAATTTTAGAACGAGGTTCGGACAAGTTGCAAAGCCGGTGAAGCTTCTGTATTCCCGGTACGCTGCCCCCCCCCCCCGGCTCGAGCTGTCCGCTCGGGTAAGCCAGGTCTAGAACAATACACCCAGGTTTTTAAACCTAGTATAACAAAGCCTCATGCCGGATCCCTAGTAGGAACGCTTGTTTGCATCACGTGCATTTGACTTAGGGGACTCAACACAAGGGTTGGGTCCGTCTAGGACAGGTGTACCCGAAATCAAAAAGACCATCCTGATGCATTCTACTTGCTACTTGTGCATTTATTTGCTCCGGATTGCAAGTTGACCGGCTTCTAAAATAATGGAGAAAGTTTGGAAAAATCATAGTTGAGGTATGAGAGAGATAATTACCCATCTTTGAAAACCCTGTGTCCAAAAGTACCGAAACTCTGCCGAATTTTGAGAAAGAAGAAAAGAATTTGGTTCTGTTTTTAATATGTCAAAACTGCCCGAACTAAGCAAGTTTGATTCTCACCGGATGTGGAATACGTAGGCAACCCTCACCGGGTCCAACTCCATTTTTGCAAAAATAACCCAAAAAAGAACAAAAATTTTGTTGTTTATTCATAAATAAGTTAGGTTTATTGTCTAAATGGCCAAACGTCCCCAAAAGGGACGCCGGAAGGCTGCTTTTGCAAGAATAGCCACCTTTGGTTCCTTTTTCAAAATTTTGCCAATTAGCAAACACAACCCTAAAATCTTCTTCCCTGAGGTGCTGAAGGGCTGTATTTGCAAAGGCGTTCCTTGTTTTTGAAATGAAATTTTTTTTTTGAAAACTGATAACTTTCTCTTAAGTCAAAATAAATCATGATCTTTTAATCAATCACTCTAATAAATGTGTAGGATGAGCACAATTGAAAATGAACCTTTCACAGTTCTTGAGGAAATCCCATTACAGCTCCATATGTGGTGGAACGACTTAGGAAAAGTCAGCAGAAATATTGTGGTAAAAGTTTTGGGCAGTCTTGTTGGTCTTCTAAAAATCAAAGCGAGGTTGGATGTAATCGAGGCTTTGATACCTTTTTGGGACCCAACTCATAATGTGTTCCGTTTTTCTGATTTTGAGCTAACTCCCACGCTGGAGGAAATAGCGGGCTATGCCGGTCTTAGTGGGAATCTCAGAAGTCGGTACCCAGTAGCAACAAGAACAGTGACTCCTCATAAGTTTTTGGACCTTCTGAGCATCAGTCGGGAGGTTCAAGATAGAAGTCTATCCGAAGGATTTTGCACATTCTACTTCTTGTACCAGCGTTATGGCGATCCCCACGATTTTGAGGCACCAGATACCGGCCTAACTCATTCAGGAAACAAAGAAAAATGGGAAGCACGGCGGGGACTGGCTTTTATAGTGGCATTCTTGGGTGTTTTAATTTGCCCAAGAAAAGATGGAAACATAGAATTGGGTCTTGTAGGAATGGGCGACGTCATGACTAAAAAAGCTAATGTCACCCTTGTTCCAATGATCTTAGCGGTGATTTATCGAGCTTTAACTGTCTGCCGAGAAGGGGGAAAATTCTTCGAGGGCTGTAACATGCTCCTACAACTTTGGATACAAGAACATCTTTGTCACCCTTTGGGCTACATGACCCACGACATGACTGGTCTGAACTGCATTAAAGAATATGAAAACCGAGTGGCAAGTTGTGAATTTCCAGAAAGTACAGAGGCTTGGTTTGTGCATTTGAGTTCTTTTACTTCAAACAAAATTGAGTGGACGTTCGGTTGGCTCCTAGTCACTGAAGTCATTTATATGTCAGCCGAGGTGTGCTATCTTCTCTTAATGGGCCTCCGGAGCATCCAGCCATACGCTCCGCACAGGGTGCTACGCCAGCTAGGAAGGTTTCAAACTATCCCACATGATGAAGATCTGAGCCGACAAGTCATCGAATTGGGTCCAAAAGCTGTGTTCCCAGAAGCAAAAGTCCGTCAGATTTGGAATTAGTGTAGGTTTCTAGAGCCAAAGACTCGGGTAAGGGATGTATCCAAAGGCGAGCTAGAGCCTAGTTACACGACTTGGTTTGGTAAAAGGTTTCAAGTCCATCAAGAGCCCGAAAGGCCTGCTAAAAGACCCCATGTCCAGCAATTCACTGATGAGTCATGGGAGCAATGAGATTGGTTAGCAAAAGAGACAAACTACAGAGCCACAATAAGCAAATTAGAGGGACAGATCCGAGATCTTAAATTTGACAATAGTGTACAAGCTGCTGCTGATGAAGGGGAAAAGAAGAAATTGGCTCAGGAAAACAAAGCCCTTCGAGCCCAGATCCAAAAAAAGAAGATAGCTGCTGAAAATCAGGAGAGGAGCCGGGCGGATGAAAGACTCATAACTGGTCTTAGAAGGAAAATATCTGAGTACAAGGAAGACTTGGAAAAATCTGAGGGTAATCTGGCAAGAGCCCAGACGGTTGACAAAGACCGCAGAGGGACGGGCAGAGTTTGTATGACAATTGAAAAGGAAATATGAGGGAACAATCACAAACTTGTAGAAAAGGCTAACTTCCCTTGAAAATGAGATGGCCAAACAAGCTAGGACTTAAGGCGAAAGGGAACACTGTTATGCATTAATGTCCCAGCTAGAGGAAGATATGCAACAGCTGCAGGGTCAGAACCATCATGATGCCCAAGTGTTAGAAGC
>NW_017678458.1:0-3144 GCF_001879085.1 Nicotiana attenuata
AGATTCGATTTCTAGCATGTTGGTAAGGAGTAATATCGAGGTTTGGCTCAGAAATTTGCTATGGTCTTTGCTAGCGGAGAAGTGGCTTCATGAATGGTTGATCTGAGAAATAGTTATGGCTTATTGCGTGTTTCATTTATCATTGGCAGTATATGAAAGTGACAGAATGAGACTTTAGTTGATAAGAGGTTTTCTATCGATATTCGGTTGTTGTGTGCAGCTGTTGTGATTAGAAGTTATCGCTACCAGTGTTTGAGTTATATGGTATATCATGTAATTTGCACCTGAGGTTACAGATATGGTTTGTTACAGCTTGTTCGAACTTATTCACAGTATAAATGTGAGATTCTGATCGTATTGATGATTTCAGAAGTGGAAATATGTTTCAACGGTTTATAGGCTAGATTGGATTGTGAAATTTCAGTTACAATGTGTTATTGGACCTATATGAGATAGGGTGACATGGGATCACCCCCGAGTATATGCATGATAAGGTTATTCGGCGGTTGGTTGGCTTTTGGAACAACTCTGGGCACGTTCGAGGACGAACGTATGTTTAAGTGGGGGAGGATGTAACGACCCGACTGGTTGTTTTGAG
Organism: Nicotiana attenuata; assembly: GCF_001879085.1. NCBI lineage: Eukaryota > Viridiplantae > Streptophyta > Magnoliopsida > Solanales > Solanaceae > Nicotiana > Nicotiana attenuata. Next base: position 599 of record NW_017678458.1, read on the forward strand.
CTTCTACACTTTGCTCGTCAGTTCCCGGGCATGACTTGCCCCGTGTGATGTATTGTGACCCATGTAAATCGTTGGTTTTGGTTTTCAGGGTAATCGGAATGAATTTGGAAGAACAGTTCTCAGTTTGAAGCTTAAATTTGAAAGTTTTGACCAAGATTTAACTTGTTTGTATATGATCTCGGATCGGAATTTTTATGATTTGGTTAGCTCCGTTTGGTGATTTGGGACTTGGGACCGTGATCGGAATGCATTTTAGAAGTCCGTGGAAGGTTTAGGCTTGAATTGGCGAAAGTGAGTTTTGCGTTTCCGGTTAATAGGCGAGATTTTGATATAGGGGTCGGAATGGAATTCGAGAGTTGCAATAGCTTCGTTGTGTCATTTGGGATGTGTTCGCAAAATTTCAGGTCATTCGGACGTGGTTTGGTTGGGTTTTTGATCAAAAGCGTAATTTTGAAGATTTTTGAAACTTAAGCTTGAATCCGATGTGTTCTGGGTGATTTGATATTGTTTGAGGTGTTTTGAAGATTGGTACAAGTTTGAATAAGGTTTTAAGATATTTTGATGATTTTAGTTGAGGCCCCGGGGGCCTCGGGTGAGTTTCTGCTTGTCAACCTGACCATTTCATGCCTTGGAGATGTTGCGGAATTTGCAGGTTCAGCTGTTGCAGAGAATTCCTCTTTGCGATCGCGTAGAAGGTTTTGAGGGGGAAGTCCAGTTGTTCTTCGTGTTCGCAGAAGTTGGGTCGCGATCGCATAGAGGTGAGGAAGTTGTTGATCGCGAATGCATAGTGAAGGTCGCGTTCGCGTAGAGTTATGTGGACTAGGGGTCTTGGATGGAAGTTGTTCATCGTGAATGCGGTGGCCAGTCCGCGATCGCGTAGGGTCAGATGCTTGAGCATCCCGTTTGCATAGTATGTCACGCGTTCGCATAGAGTAAATTTTGGGAGCTGAGGAATTTTGCTTCGCGATCGCGATGAAGGAAATTTAATAGCTGGGTAGAATGTTTTAAAAAGGCTATTCCGCGACTTGGAACCCTTTTACACCATTTTTGAATGGGAAAAGAGCCTTGAGGCGATTTTGAAGAGAGGAAATCATTGTTCATCATTGAGGTAAGGATTTTGGACCCTAAAACTCGATTATTTGTGATTATGGAACAAAATATCAGTGTTTAATTCATGAAAATCAGTAGAAAAAGGTGGAGTTAGGGCTTGAGATTATGAGACCTTCTAGGGATGATTTGAAGGGTCAAACGAAATCCAATTTTCGAGTTCATTATATACGGACTCGTGAGATGATGAAGAACATTTTGGTATAAAGTTTGTCCAGTTACGGGATGCAGGCCCGGGGGACGGGTTTTGACTGATTTCGGGTTTTGTGCTTAAATTCGATATTTTTTAATTGGAATTCATTCGTTTAGCATAATTTGATGATAAAAATCTGAACTTGGTAGATTTGGAGCACTCGGAAGTTGATTTGAGAGGCAAGCGTGTTGCAGAGTAGCTTTTCGGGCTAGTTCGAGGTGAGTAATGATTTTAAATGCTGTCCTGAGGGGTATGAAACCCCGGAATTTCACAGCGTACGGCTATGTTGAGGTAGAGCACTGTTGGGGATTGTGACTTAGTCCATCCCATATGACTATTTTACTGTGTATTTAATAGCTAACTGTTTGATATCATTTATATTTGGGCTAAATGTCGTATTTGGGCTTCGTGCCAACTGTTTGAACCCTTAGGGGATTTTTAAATGATAGTTTCCTCACTGTTTGATTTCATACTGATGCTCAGTCATGCTATATTTTCACTATTTTCAAAACTCAGCTATATTATTCTCTTTTGGACACATTAAATGATATTTTCAAATGTATTTGAGCTGAGCTTCATATTTTACTGTGGCCCGAGGGGCTTATGAGATTCTGGCTGAGTAAGGCCGAGGGCCTGTGTCGTGAGGATACATTTGGGTCAGGCTGCACGCCGCAGCAGTGATACATTGATTATGATAATGAGGCCGAGGGCCTGAGATTGTACGCCACGAGGTGGCTTAAGATTGATATGAGGCCGAGAGCCTGTTTATGATGCCACAAGATGGCTTGATTAGGCGCTTGGGCCGTAAGGGGCCCCTCCCGGAGTCTGTACACCCTAGTGAGCGCGGGTACCCATTTTGATATGAGATATAGCCCGAGGGGCTGGTATTGTTCTATGACATTGCCTGAGGGGCTGATTCTGTTGTTACTGTGACCGAGGGGTAGTTATTATGTGTTTACTTATTAGTTGTTTTCCTGTATATTGTTTAACTTTTTAAGAGAGGTTTATGAGATTTCGCTGCTTAATTATATTTACCGATTTGTTATGCCTCTTGTAGCTTAATGTTGTGCTTTACGTGGCTTTATATTACTCAGTCTTCATTTATTTTTATTACTCACTGAGTTGGAAGTACTCACTTTACTCCCTGCACCTTGTGTGCAGATTCAGGTATTTCTGAACCCGGTAGCGGGTATTGGTTGCTCAGAGGCAGAGTCATCGGAGTTTAGCAAGGTAGCTGCCCGACGTT
>NW_017678458.1:4444-8101 GCF_001879085.1 Nicotiana attenuata
CCGGATCGGCAGTGGTGACGGAAATGATTAGTTCTTGGGTGCTTAGGAAGTATGAGTTCTTACAGGTGTTTCGCGGCAATGCTCTTAGGTTTTGATGGCTTGTGTATCTTGGTTGAGTTAGAAGGAGTAAGTCCTGATGGTTCTGTTTTGTGCAAAGGGGATTCGTAGAGTTCTTGATAATTTCTACCATGGTTAGAGATGTATATTTTCTACTGGCATGAGGAGCACGGGATGTATAGTGATTTTCTCCTAGATGGGATCAAATGGAAAAGTTCTTGGCTGGTTGAGTACGTAGTTGCTTGTAGCTCGGAGTGGATTACGAAGTTCTCATATTAATCATAGGATGGTATGGTATATGCGGTATGTTGTGTAGGATTGAGATTTGCATGTGTAAGGTCATGATTCAGTTCTGAAAGGAAGGTCATAAAACTCTTAGGCAGCGGGCAGCTTCCGATAATTAGAGAAATGATATTCAGATGATTAAGGAAATGGTATTGCTAAATGGGGTGATTTGACGAGGGTATATGTTTTAGAAAAAAGCAATGTGATTAAGTTGATGGTACTTCGTTAGTATTGCGGCACTTTCTTATTGGATCGACTGCTGATATTCGAGTTTGCTTAGTGGCACAGAAGAATTATAGGAGTACCTCTCATGGATGATTGGGTATTAGAGGTGTGTTGTATCTTCGGAGAGCGAAATTGGGATCAGATATGGTGATGCGTGTGCTATATGGAGTTGGAGACTGGGAGTTCTCATAAACATGTTATGTTGTGGTTGTGGGTCGCGTGTATTGGCACTGTGTAGTGACTATCGGGGTTTAGAGACCCGAGTGGATCTTTTGCTGCTTGGTAAGTTAGGATTTGAGGGATATTGGGTATAGACTGGTTATCGCAGTGTTGTGTCATTTTGAGCTATTGTGCTAAGGCGGCGATATTGGCTATGCCGGGAATGCCACGGGTTGAGTGGCGAGGTTCGACGGATTATGTTCTTAGTAGGGTGGTTTTATATTTGGAGACCCAGCGGATGGCTGGAAAGGATTGTCTTTCTTATTTGGGCTTTCGTGATGGATGTCAGTGTGGAGACTCCTACCATTGATTCAGTTCCGGTGGTGAGGGACTTTCGGATGTGTTCTTATGACCAGGCATGTCGCCGGGCAAGGTTGTTGATTTCGGTATTGATTTGATGCCGGGAACCGTATCATATGGCACCGGAAGAGTTAAAGGAGTTGAGGGAGCAGCTTCAGGGTTTCCTTGACAAGGGGTCCGTTGGCAGGCCCATGTGGATGTGTGTTCTAACTTGAGTCGGCTTGGTTGGCTCCGAGTTGTAATGTTGAGGGATGTGTTGATTCGATTGTTATTGAGCTTATCAGTAATCTGGGAAGAGGAATTGAGTGTTTCTCGGTGAATGGTGTATCGGTTATGTCCTTTCGGGTTTGTGTGGTGTATGTTATTTGCTTCACCGTGGGTATGATGATTTGCTTTGGTTCCAGACATCAAATTGCGCTTGGTTGTCGATTTCAGGCATAGTGACTTAAGGTGTTTCATGTGGACCACTGTTTGGATTGGGTCGCGCATTGCAGAGAAGTTATGTGGAGGTGTGACCCTTTGGGTTAGATTCGCGTATTCTATTTCTACGACGTGTGATGGGTTCTCAGCATTTTGTTGTGGTGGTACTGGTGAGTTTGTGGTACAACCCTTTCGTTCAAGTCATCTTCATGATTGGAGTACATTCACATTGTTGTTTATTGGTGCACGGATTGCACGAGTTGTGGCTTTAGATTGTATTGATGTGTCATGTCACCAGAGTAGTGGTGTTGGATTAGATGAGATCGTCGGGATTTGAAATGAGTACAAACTGATTCGATTTCAGCATGTTGGAAGGATAATATCGAGGTTTGGCTCAGAAATTTGCTATGGTCTTTGCCAACGGAGAAGTGGCTTCATGAATGGTTGATCTGAGAAATAGTTATGGCTTATTGCGTGTTTCATTTATCATTGGCAGTATATGAAAGTGACAGAATGAGACTTTAGTTGATAAGAGGTTTTCTATCGATATTCGGTTGTTGTGTGCAGCTGTTGTGATTAGAAGTTATCGCTACCAGTGTTTGAGTTATATGGTATATCATGTAATTTGCACCTGAGGTTACAGATATGGTTTGTTACAGCTTGTTCGAACTTATTCACAGTATAAATGTGAGATTCTGATCGTATTGATGATTTCAGAAGTGGAAATATGTTTCAACGGTTTATAGGCTAGATTGGATTGTGAAATTTCAGTTACAATGTGTTATTGGACCTATATGAGATAGGGTGACATGGGATCACCCCCGAGTATATGCATGATAAGGTTATTCGGCGGTTGGTTGGCTTTTGGAACAACTCTGGGCACGTTCGAGGACGAACGTATGTTTAAGTGGGGGAGGATGTAACGACCCGACTGGTTGTTTTGAGCTTCTACACTTTGCTCGTCAGTTCCCGGGCATGACTTGCCCCGTGTGATGTATTGTGACCCATGTAAATCGTTGGTTTTGGTTTTCAGGGTAATCGGAATGAATTTGGAAGAACAGTTCTCAGTTTGAAGCTTAAATTTGAAAGTTTTGACCAAGATTTAACTTGTTTGTATATGATCTCGGATCGGAATTTTTATGATTTGGTTAGCTCCGTTTGGTGATTTGGGACTTGGGACCGTGATCGGAATGCATTTTAGAAGTCCGTGGAAGGTTTAGGCTTGAATTGGCGAAAGTGAGTTTTGCGTTTCCGGTTAATAGGCGAGATTTTGATATAGGGGTCGGAATGGAATTCGAGAGTTGCAATAGCTTCGTTGTGTCATTTGGGATGTGTTCGCAAAATTTCAGGTCATTCGGACGTGGTTTGGTTGGGTTTTTGATCAAAAGCGTAATTTTGAAGATTTTTGAAACTTAAGCTTGAATCCGATGTGTTCTGGGTGATTTGATATTGTTTGAGGTGTTTTGAAGATTGGTACAAGTTTGAATAAGGTTTTAAGATATTTTGATGATTTTAGTTGAGGCCCCGGGGGCCTCGGGTGAGTTTCTGCTTGTCAACCTGACCATTTCATGCCTTGGAGATGTTGCGGAATTTGCAGGTTCAGCTGTTGCAGAGAATTCCTCTTTGCGATCGCGTAGAAGGTTTTGAGGGGGAAGTCCAGTTGTTCTTCGTGTTCGCAGAAGTTGGGTCGCGATCGCATAGAGGTGAGGAAGTTGTTGATCGCGAATGCATAGTGAAGGTCGCGTTCGCGTAGAGTTATGTGGACTAGGGGTCTTGGATGGAAGTTGTTCATCGTGAATGCGGTGGCCAGTCCGCGATCGCGTAGGGTCAGATGCTTGAGCATCCCGTTTGCATAGTATGTCACGCGTTCGCATAGAGTAAATTTTGGGAGCTGAGGAATTTTGCTTCGCGATCGCGATGAAGGAAATTTAATAGCTGGGTAGAATGTTTTAAAAAGGCTATTCCGCGACTTGGAACCCTTTTACACCATTTTTGAATGGGAAAAGAGCCTTGAGGCGATTTTGAAGAGAGGAAATCATTGTTCATCATTGAGGTAAGGATTTTGGACCCTAAAACTCGATTATTTGTGATTATGGAACAAAATATCAGTGTTTAATTCATGAAAATCAGTAGAAAAAGGTGGAGTTAGGG
>NW_017678458.1:9712-10509 GCF_001879085.1 Nicotiana attenuata
ACATTTTTTTACTCTAGTTTGTGTTTCGGACCTTTAATAGATGCTTATGACTGGCGACACCCCGATGTCGGGCTGTGTTGGTTTCTAATTTTTGCAACTTAATGTTATTTTTTGGGATTTTTATTTATATTAAAGACTTGGTATTTATTATTTTAACTGTTTAAAGATAATTGGAAGTGTGGCAGCTGGCCTTGTCTTCACGAGAGGCGCCATCACGACCGGGTTGGGTTTAGGGTTGTGACAAGTTGGTATCAGAGCCTAGGTTACACAGGTCTCACGAGTCATGAGTAGGTTTAGTAGAGTCTCACGGATCGGTATGGAGACGTCTGTATTTATCCTCGAGAGGCTGCAAAACCTTTAGAAAAACTCCATATTCTTGAAATTCTTATCGTGCGTCCTTGATTCAGCTTGAAATATAACTCTTTGAATTCCTTCCACGCATTCGTGTGTGCGAACGAGCGCTCAGTATCTGATGTGCATCGATGGCTTGTGATTCCCTGATCGAGGGGCGAGATATGATCTCTATGTGTTTGACGTTGGGCCAGTCTGGAGGACTGAGGCCGGATTGTTACCTATAGCTTGAGCACCGAGGTGCTGATTATGTGAGCCGTGTTTTTTTTGAACTTATATATTCGGTAGTTCCCCTATTAGTAGACGTGATGGCTGGATAGTTACGTGATGAGTGTGATGTGACTGCGAGATGTATTCATATGATATAGAAGCGACGAGAAGGGTCTGCTGGAGGATGGAAGAACCATTTCATGTTTCCTAGTTGGGAGTGAAGTAAATTTCATGTT
>NW_017678458.1:12403-17593 GCF_001879085.1 Nicotiana attenuata
AATTAATTAGCTTAATTTTGGAAATAAATTAGGTTTCATTTTAGTTTTATCATTTTATAAAATACCAGAAAAAAATAAATAAATACAAAAATACAAAAAATAAAATACAAAAGCAAAGTGATTAAAATACAAGAAAACAAATAAAGGAATAAGGAAAGGAAATGGCAAGAATTGGGCCAAATTACCCAGGCCCAAACAAAAAAAACGCCCCACCCCTATTAGCCCATGCCCGGTCCGGTCTTTCCCCTTAACTGAAACGACCCCGTTTAGGTCGTAATTGATCTGGGCCGTGGAGGTAGTTTAATCCAACGGCTCTTAACTGGGGGGCATTTGATATATATATGTCCGAATGCCCTACCCCCCCCTTCAGACCCCCTGCCTCTCATCTCTCACACTTCAGAGAACCCTCCGTCGCCTACCACCGCACGCCGCCGGCCGGAAATCGCCTCCGCCGGCGGCGGTTGTCCAATGGCCCTGAAATTTACACCATGTCCTCTTCGTCACCTCCCCATTCCATATCTAGTATTGGTTTCTTTCAAACATCACCCAAACGTCTCAAATAATTCAAACCCTAGTGCCGGAACCACCGCCGCCGGTGAACGCCACCACTTCCAAACCACCCCAGCTTAACACCCTAGCACCCTCTTCCCCCCTTCTTTCCCCTTCCGACCTCAGCTTCTCTCAAATCGCACCGGAGTTCCTCGAATCTGCAAAACCCTAGCGCCGCCACAAGTTCCTCCGATGGCGGCGCCGTCCCCAAATCCTCCCAAAATCGATACCTCTTTAACCACCAGACCTCCCTCATCATTAACTCATACTTAGAAACCCTCGAATCTGCCCGGAACATTATAAACTCTGAATCCCAAATTCCGGCAGAACCCTAGCTCAGAAAATCTTGGGGATTTTGGACCGTAATTTCCCTAATCACGTGTTTTCTTTTGAAAACACACGATTAGGGATGTTACGTGTCAAGAATCCCGGAGGATTCAAACAACAATAGCTGGTCAGAGTTCGTCCCATAGTCAGTCGAATGCTCAACATCAGTAAGTTTTGTTCGATTCTGTCTTTGATTCTGTATGTGCTTTCATCCTGCTCTTGTAATTGTTCTTAGCTTTAGCTTAATTTTGTTGGGTTGATTTAATCCTGTTTTGTTAATTTTAGGTTTTAGTTTATTTTTTTTTTCTCGTTTTGAAGTCTATCTTGCAAGTATGTTTGTTTTCAGTTTATGATTCATGGTTATAATCCTTAATTCTTTATTAGCCGTCTTAGTCAATTCTGTTTAGGATTTGCTGATTTTAATTTTTGTTCTAATATTTGATTTGAGTTAGTCTGGTCAGTTAGTCTCGTTCAATCAATAGTTATCATTAGTAATGCCTTAATTCAGTGTTTAGCATTAATTAGCATTGATAGGTTTTAGTTTAGGATTGTCTGGTTTAGCTCAGTAATTCCAAGAGGGTTCAAAGGGTAGTTTAGGCATGGAAAAGGGTAGTTTCATTAAGATTGGTAATTTTAGAACCAAGGTAAGGTAGAATAGGAATTGTAATGGGCATAGAACCTTCTAGGATGGACTTTAGTATAGATTTCAATAAAATAGGTGTAGTTACTTGTGTAACAAGTCAGAAAATAAAGGGTAAAAATAGAATTAAAATAGGGACTGATGGGTAAAAGGAAAATCTGGAGCTGGACCCTAAGTTCATCTATAAATAGGCATTCATTTGCCTTGATTCACAAGTTTAGAGGCCTAGAATTCCCACCCCCAAAAGTACTCTTCAGTTCCCAGATTTGAAAGTAGAAATTCAAAAAATAAGAAAACCAAAAACAACAAAACCTGCAAAAAATCAGAATTATGTACTGTTACATTGATGTTAGCCAACTTTGACCAGTTCTCTTCTCCTCTGTTTGCTGAGTTTCTTCTGAAGTGTGACTGTTAGTTTGCCGTTGGTTTTGGTTATTTCAAGCTGGTCTGGGGTTGGATTTTGGTCGACTTCTGTTTCATTAAAGCTCCAGGAGAAATTAAGTTTGCTTTCGAGGATGTTTGTTTGCATTTCGAGTAGTATTTGAGGCTTAAGTGGCTGTTGTGGGTTATTCGTTATTGCTGTTGGTGTTTGTTGAGATCTCTGGTATTTTTGAGTTCAATCTACCCTTGCATTGGTTTCCTGATTGATTGTTGAGGGTCATTTGATAGTTCTTCTGTCCGAATCTGTATCCGGCTAGTTCTTCTGTCCGAATCTGTCCAAATAAAACTACAAAGGCGGGGCCCTCAATAAATGGTCGTTAAAACTGATTAGAATTTGGGAGGGCCGTTTAGCGAACTTCGCGGTTTTTCCCCAAAGATAATAAAAGTGTAGTTGCTTTAGGCGCGTATTTTAATAATATTTACTTTCCAAAATACGGGTGCACATTTATGTGACCCAAATCCAAATCTCAACGAAGTCGAAATGTGTTAACAATCACGGGTGCACTGGTGCGACGTGGTTCGAGACGCATTTTCACGACGTTGCAATTCTTATCAAACATAAAAATAAAAGCGGTTTACTAATAAAAGCATAAACTAGAACATGTTTTGAAATTAGATAAAATCAAATACAACAGTTGAGCGACCGTGCTAGAACCACGGAACCCGGGAATGCCTAACACCTTCTCCCGGGTTAACAGAATTCCTTACTCGGATTTCTGGTTCGCGGACTGTTAACAGAGTCATGATCTCCTCGGATCGGGATTCAACCGGTGACTTGGGACACCATTAATCTCCCAAGTGGCGACTCTGAATATTAATAATAAATCCCGTTCCGATGGTCCTTTAATTGGAAAAACTCCTTTACACCCTTGCTGGTGTAGTGAAAAGGGAGGTGTGACAGCTCTGGCGACTCTGCTGGGGACAAGAACCCAGAACTTTGGTTCAGGGTTCAGAATTCGAGCTTAGATATATTGTTGTATTTGGCTTATTCTGATTTTTCTACATGTTTCACGCTAAATGTGCAGAATGTTGCTCTTTACCAATTTGATATTATCTGAACTGTATATAAACTGTGCCGAAACCCTTCTCTTCTCACCTCCGGGGATGTGCTTACTGGTTGAGACTCCCTATTCTGTTAGTGTCAATACCCTGAAATAAGGAAGAGGCCGGACAAGTTACTAAGCCGGATGGCCTTTTGGTTCCCGGTACGTAGCCCCCTCCTCGACTCGAGTTGTCCGCTCGGGTACACAGTCTAGAACACATACCCAGGTTTTGAACCTAGAAGAAATTGACTTCATGCCGGATCCCTAGTAGGACGTTTATCTGCATCACGTGCATTTTGACTTAGGGGACTCAACACAGGGGTTGGGTCCGTCTAGGACAGGTGTACCCGGAATAATGGACCATCCTGCTGCATCCTATGTGTGCATTTATCTGTTTGGGACCTGCATGCTGACCGGCTTTGAATATTTGGGAAAAAGTGGAAAAACCAAAAGAGAAAATTGCGATATAGAGAGTTAAGTTCCTATATTAGAAAAAATCAATGTCCAAGTAGTGCCGAAATGCTGCCGAATTTTTGAAAAAAAAAAAAGAAGAAAAGTTCTTTTTAGTTTGCCAATGGAAAAGAAAAACAAAAAGAGTTTTATTTTCACATTAGTTTATTTTATTTACCATTGAAAAAGGAAAAAAAAAGAATCTTGCTTTCAGAAATAGTGAATTTGCCAACAAAAACAACAAAAGAGTCCTGTTTTCAAAAATAGTTAGATTTATATGCCCGAACTACGCAGGTTTGATTCTCACCGGATGTGAGATACGTAGGCAACCCTCGTCGGGTCCAACCTCCCCTTTTGCAAAAATAGCCAAAAATACCAAAATTTTTAATTTCGTCATGAATAAGTCGGGTGATGCCATTCTTGTCAAAAATAAGCCAAATGTCCCCAAAAGGGCGCCGGAAGGCTGTTTTTGCAAGAATGGCCACCCTGAGTCATTTTTAACGGTTGGCAGGCACAGCCTTAAAATCTTCTTTATGAAGTGCTGAAAGGCCGTATCCGCAATACCTGCTGTTTGTTTAAATTGGCAATTTGAACAAGGATTGTGCCATTTTTCTCTTTTAGGTCAAAATAAGTGATTAAAATCACCTTAATAAATGTGCAGGATGAGCACGACTCAAAATGAATTATTTTCAATCATGCATAAAATCCCTTTGGAGTTACGTCTGTGGTGGAACGATTTAGGCGGAGAAGGGCAAGATGCAGTCAAGAAACATTTGAAAGGGCTTACCGGTTTGCTCGATATTGTGCCTCGGGGAGATATTATTAGAGCACTGGTTACATGTTGGGACCCAGCACATAATGTGTTCCATTTTTCGGACTTTGAGCTTACCCCGACATTAGAAGAAATAGCTGGCTACATTGGAAAAGATGAGGTTCCGTTGAGGCACAAATACTTGGTTGCCCCCAGAGTTGTAGCCGTGCACAGATTTCTAGATTCTTTAAAGATAGTCAGAACCGTCCATAACACAGATCTGGCAAGTGGCTTTTGTACTCTGAGCTTCATATATCAGCGATATGGCCATATTGGGGGGGTTCAACAACCCAGAAAGTAAGATATGTAGCAAAGGAAACCGCCAAAAGTGGGAAGAGCATCGACGTTTCGCCTTTATGGTAGCTTTCCCGGGGCTTCTGGTATTTCCAAGGAAGGATGGGAACATTGACATAAAAATAGCTGGGGTCGTCAGCACATTAATTACTCAAGCCAAAAGTACACTGGCACCTATGATATTGGCTGACATATTCCGTGCTCTTACAGCTTGCAAGGCCGGGAAAGCTTTCTTCGAAGGGTGCAGTCTATTGTTACAAATGTGGATGATCGAGCATCTGTGTCGTCGCCCTCAGTTTTTGAGCTACGGGTCTCCAGAAAAAACATGCATAGAAGAGTTTTACACAAGGGTTAAAGGGGCCGAATTGCCAGAAGGAGTCACGGGTTGGACAACATATTTTCGGTCTCTCACTGCAAGCCAAATAGAGTGGACACTGGGATGGTTACCCATTGATGAAATCATATACATGCCGGCAGCCCGACCACATCTCCTTCTGATGGGGCTTAGAAGCATTCAGCCTTACGCACCGTATCGAGTGTTGAGGCAGCTGGGGAGATGCCAGATAGTACCTAAGGATGATGATCTCAGTTTGCAAGTGGTTGAGATTGGCCCTGATGGCCAGTTTCCTGAAGCA
>NW_017678458.1:19238-21774 GCF_001879085.1 Nicotiana attenuata
TCTCCCCAATATTGCCCTCCTGTCATATCCGTTACCCCAGACAATGAACATCCACCCAACGCACGTAATGCCCGATTTCACCCTTCAGAGGTTGCCCACAAGGTCCTTGATCCATACAAGAAGAGCTCCCAGGATGAGCAGATTCATGGTAGAAATGAAAGGGTTACGGGAAGAACAGGTCGAGAAGAGGTACCCAGGAAATTGACAAGCACAGAGCTGTCCTTAAGGGACAAGCGAAGAGTGGAAGGCCAGGGTAGCATGACTTGCAAAGGACCGATTGTGCCACATGACACCCGCCTGCTCGCAGGATTCAAAGTACCAGACTTTAACTTGTACGATGGGCGTGGAGATCCGGTAGCCCACCTGAGGACCTATTGTAACGAAATGAGGATTGTTGGAGAAAAAGATGACGTGATGATGGCATATTTCAGTAAAAGCCTAACTGGGGCAGCTCTGGATTGGCATGGTCGTCAAAATATCGATGGGTGGCTTACATTGGGCGACATGGCTCAAGACTTTGTCCGATACTTTCAACGCGAATCAAGTGTTACCCCAGACCGCACCTTGCTATCTAAGATGGAAAAGAGGCTGGAGGAAAGCTTTAATGAATTTGGGCTCAGATGGAGGGAGCAGATTGCTCGAGTCAGTCCCCCGATCAACGAAGAAGAAATGGTTAAGCTTTTTCTACAGGCCTAGGGACCCACCTACTACAGTCATTTGGTCCCGGCCTTGGGTAAGCCTTTCAATGATGTGTTAAAAATGGGGGAGCTAGTGGAAGAAGGAATCAAGTCAGGCAAAATCGTGAGTCGTTCGAAAGCCAGTCAGAACGTACCAGTAAGCATGGTTGAAAGAAAGAGGAACAGAAAGGACGATCCGATAAGTTTTCCTGATCAACACTTCCGGCCTCGACATCGTCCCTGTGGTTATCCTTGTGCATTAGATGACCGTCTTCGATGCTACTTCTCTCCACAGAGATCCCAAAGTCGCACATCACACTCTCAGTACTCAGCTCCTCAAAATGCCCATCTACTCCCGCGAGCTTCCCAAAAACACCCCGGCTCAGGTTTCCAGTGAGAGGTTGCGAAAGAAGAAAGATTTCATTCCGTTGGGAGAATCATACACCAGTCTGTTTCAGCGGTTAAGGACACTGGACATGTTGAAGCCGATTCAGGCAAAAGTGCCGAACCCTCCTCCAAAGAAGTTCAATCCTTCTCAACAGTGCGCATACTGCTCAGGTGCCTTCGGGCACAACATAGAGAAATGTTGGAACCTGAAGAATGCAATTCAAAAGCTTATTGATGCAGGAGACATCGTCGTGCAAAATCCAGATGCAACAAACACTGGCCAAGAACCGTCTCCTGTGCACAATGAGACGCATATGGTGCGTATGATTGATCGTGAGAATGAGCCGGTAGAAGAAACCCAGAAGTAGTTTGCTCAGAACAACGTGATGAAGACTTGTGGAAATTCCAGCAATCTTGGTGTGAAATTCAGTGGCTAAGACGTCACGCTTGGTAATTGGAAAGACGCTCCATCTCTTGGAGTTTTTGGTGGTTTATTTTGTTGTCATTTCTGTTGTCCGAGTTATTTCAGGGTTGTAATCCGGATATTGTCTTGTGACTCAAACCCTTTTCTCCTTTCATTTTTGTCTTGTTTGTCTCGTCGTAGCAGCTTGTGTAGTTTGTCTAGGCTTGTTCAAGGGTTGTAACTCTAATCTAGTTTGCTTGTTTCATTGATTAAACCCTTTCACCGTCAGTCTAATGAAATTCCCGCCATTTCTAGTCATTTCTAGTCATTTTATTTAGTTCCCGCCATTTCTAGTCATTTTATTTAGGTCCCTTCTCCCTCTGCAATTCTTTTCATGCTAGTTCTAGTGACGTGACATGCACGCATAATTTTCAGCCTATTTTAAAAGTCAGTTTAGTAATGAAGCAATGAAACAATGTTGAAGACGTAAGGACATTCAAGGGAAATAAGTAAAGGCATTTTGAGATCACTTCGCGCCCAAGACAAGCGAAACTGGGGGCAGATAGAACATAAAGAAACACTGTTGAGATGCATCATGCCGCATCGGTTTCAAGCCAAAGGCAGGCTTACCCCAAGTCTACAGGGACCGCTCATGGTACCGATCTGTTGTCCAAATGGTTCTGGGTAATTGACAAATGTAGAAGGCAAATGTGTGGATATGGATAGTAATTCTGGCGCAATAAAAAATGTTAACTATAATTGCGCAGTTTGTACTTGGCATGTTTTGGAGATTGAAATGATGAAGGCATTTTGTTCTGCTATCAAAACACTTTATCCTTTGTTACCCCTTTGAGCCTCGGTTATTTTCTTGCATACCCCTCTTTCGGAATCAATAATAAAACTCGTAAGCCCGAGCGGGGAAAGAAAATGGAGAAACAAGAGAAAAAACAGTGAAAAGGAAAAAAAAAGGAAAAGAAAAGAAAGAAAAAAAGAAGAAGAGAAAGGAAGAGAAAAGGGAAAAGAAAGGAAAAAGAAAAGAAGAAAGAGAATAGGGAACAAAAACAGAAAA
>NW_017678459.1:0-21759 GCF_001879085.1 Nicotiana attenuata
CAATGACATTATCTGGAGGGTCAAGTACTGATTAGTATATGTGTTGGCATACTTTGAAGTACACTTGAAATCAGTGTAGCCTTACCTCCATATGATAGAAGCCTTCCTTTCCATGAGTGTAACTTTGCCTTCACCTTCTGAATGGAGTCATTATAGTAGTTCTTCCTTCTCCTTGTGTAGAATATTGGACATCCCAAGTATGTGAATGGAAAAGTCCCTTTAGAGACTCCAGTTATGGTGGCTACTACCTTCTTCAAGTCAGCAACAATCTTTGAGTGCACATAATAAGAACTCTTTGCCTTGTTGATCATTTGTCCAGATGTTCTCTCATAAAATGCGAGGACATCAACTATCTTCTGAAGAGAGTAAGGATCAGCTGAGGCAAAGATGATAGTATCATCTGCATAAGCAAGATGATTCAATGGATCAGACCACTTTGGCATCCCAAATCCTTTAAATTGCCTATCTTCAAACAACTTGCTCAATGATCTTGATAATACTTCAGCTGACAGTATGAACAAGGCTGGGGAGAGAGGATCTCCTTGCTCCACACCCCTTGTAGAATGAAAGAAACCTGAAGCCTGACCATTCACAATCACTGAGTACCAATTATTAGAGATCAAGTTCCATACCATGTTCAAGAAGCATTCTGCAAAGCCCATTTTTCTCAACACATGCATCAAGTATTTCCAAGACACTTCATTCATTTCGATTGTTCTGCCACTAGTAAATATGACTCTTCTCTCTTCTATCTCTATACTGCTTCTTTCATTTTCAGTCCAATCAACTTTACTAACTTCCATTCTTGTCTGAATTCATGTATGTACCCGAATCCTCTGTATCTTTGTTGTGGAGTGACTTGAGCTTCACTAGTATCATGTCTACTGCTGCTACTTCTGAGACGCTTCAACCACAGAGAAACTTGCTGTTACATCGTAAATTGCATATGAAGACTGCTATTGATTGTTAACTCCCCTCCTTTGTAGCTGTTTGTAAATAATAGACCCTATATGAATCCCATTCCTGTTTCCCTTACCCTTAGCTATTCTATATCCATTTGCATCATCAACAGTTGAAATCAATCAAAAATGATGATTTTACTGTCTGCAAAAGTGCAAACTAAAAGCTCCAAAAAGCTGTGGCATGCTTGTTTTTTATGGCTGATTGTAATTCCTTGTATATGAGCATAGGATCCTGCTAATACTGGTATGATTGTTTTGCATTATCTTTCATTGCATCTCCACTATGTCTAGATTAATTTAACTCCGGTGGATTGAGTATAAAGACTAATACCACCACATGGAGCCTCCTTAAAACATAGAATATAGATATGGATTGCCCGTGAACTGTTGTACCACCATATGTATGCTATTTTCTGTCAACATATTGGGTGATTTATAAGCTGACTTGATTGTTGATTTTTTACCTTTTGTCTGCAGCTGTTGCTGAGCTGCTTTTTGATTCTCAACTTTATACTTGTGCTCTTGTGTCTAGGTGTAATTTTAGTCCATTGGAATGAAATGCAAAAACATTAATACCAACCATTGAACCTCCATTACATCATAGAACAAAAGCCAGCCATAGACCTGAACTCCATGTATGTAATCTCACATGAGGGCTTTCTTCCCCTTCTACAGTAACATCATCCATCTGACTTCCCATCCTTTGGAAATTAAAATGTCTGCAATCTGTGTGTCTGTGAATTCCCATATGTGCACTTGTTTTTCTACCTATTACTTGTTACTTTCCTTCCTTCTGTGGGTGTGATGATGTAATATCTTTGTGGTATTTTGAGTATTCCACCAGGACAGACTTCTCAGCCATACCCTTTATGATCTCCTTAATACTAAAACTATATTCCTATTTAATCTAACCCAAGATTGGACTGATTACCAAGTACTAATACACCATCTTAAGTTTATTTAGAAACTATAGAATTGATAAGCCATAGCATCTGTACCTCAAAAAAGAACACCAAGTTAGTATTTTAAAATTCATCTTCATACTTTCCTCTAAAAGATTTGAGTATTAAAGATGTCAAAATTATCCTCCTGTTCTGATTCTCCCCAGTTTTCCTTTTCTTCTTTTTACTTTCCTTGCAACCTTTACTCCCAAACAGACATTGGACACTTATCTTCATTCACCACCTCCTACCCTTGAAGGATCCAGATCACAAAAAACTAATGACATTCCATGTCCCCCACATCATGCATGATTTGCTAAAAGATCTGCTATAATAATTACCTTCCCTGAAAGTATGAGATATTCTGAGTGTAATTCTTTTTTTTATCCTTTCACTCTCTCAAATCTCATCTATCTGATCAAAAAACAACCAGGGAAGGCTTCCAACTGAGCCTACTATTATATTTTTCAGGAGCATTGAGTTAGTCTGCAACCATATCTGCCTAAAGTTCATGATCTACACATTCTTCAAAGCTCCCAGATTGCTGATGCCTCAGCTTCATTATTTGTTCCCTTTGATCTCTTCCCTTGGCATATACTAGGTCCCCTATTCATCTCTTTAGGCAGAAACGCTATAGAGCTTCTCCCAGGGATTTCCTCTGCATGCTCCATCTGTGTTAACCTTTATCCATCCATCATCTGGCAATTCCCAATAGTACCTTCTCATATTAAGCTTTTGAGTGTTACTGTTCAAGCATCTGTAGTAATTGACCAGTTGTAGGGACCTGCAAACCCTGGCATTCCTTAGTTGTGACCAAATTCTGCAATTTGATGAGATTTGGTATATTACCCTATTTACTGACACAGCAGTTCCATACCTTCAAGTTAATTCTTCTCTTCCATAACTCCAGACAATACAAGCTGGTAATGACTTGATTATTGGCTTTCACGTCTGTCTAATGACTGGACCATCCAGCATTTTGTAATGGCCTGTTGTAAAGATATGCATTCCCACAAAATTCCTGCTCTCGCTTAGTAAAATAACTCATACTATTTTAGCTGCATTGGATGTGTTTAGAATAAAATGAACCAGTGATTCTCCTTAGATTCAGCACAACACCAACATTTAGATGGCATGAAATATCCTATCTTCTCATAAAATCATCTAAAGGAAGTTTTTGTTTCCACACCTTCCACATTGAAAAAGGAAATCTGAAGCCAAACCTTTTACCCAAATCTTCTTATAAGCAATGCTGGGTTATTTCTTCTTCCTTCAAATACTCCCAGGCAGACATTAACTTGAGAAGTTGCCTTTTGTTTTCAAGGATCCAGAAAGGTTTGTCCAATTCATTGGTTTCTCCTTGGGCTTAATGTTATTGAACTATATGCTGTGCCAGATCTCTGGTAAAAACACCATGAATTCTCTCCACATCCATCTTCCAATCTTGTTGTCAATTCATTAACAATTCTGAATATCTTCATCTATAGCAAAAATTGGGGAAGTGAAAATATAATGCTCCCATTCAGTCCAATTATCATACCAAAATAAAGGCTGACCCATCCTTAGCTTCCAGAAATTTGATGCTCAATCAAAAATCCCTGCATTCCAACATCTCCTCCACACAATGTGAACTTCCCTCCATGGTACAATTACTTGCATTAATGTTTCTACAATATTCTGACTCATAAATGACTCCACAAACTAGTTTTTGTCCTAAAATTTCCACCACAATTTACAAAAACAAAAGCTTTGAAACATTCAATTTAAGAGATCTGAAGCCTATACCTCTTCTTCAAAGGCATACAAAGGTTAGACCATGAAGCCCAAATGTCCTGAGGAGCTTCCCCCCACATTACTGCTCCAAAAGAAATCTTGCAAAAATTTTATGCAGTCTATTGAAAAATGACATAGATTTGGGGATTCACTGCTGAAAAAGCGTGAACAGGCATACTCTGAAGCACATTTGAAATTAGTACAGTTTCCTGCCACCTACTGAAAACGAATTTGCCTTTCCAATGATTGTAGTTTTATCCAATTACCTTATGTGATCAGCTCATAGTAATCCATTCTCTTCTTGCATAAAAGATTGGACATCCTAAATAAGTGAGAGAAACTCTTGCTTTTCCTATACCTCAGTGATACTTTCACCTAACTACCACTATAGTGAATATTTAAATGATGCATGTACTATGGCAGACTTTTGCTTTATTAAACCAACTGTCCAGAAGCTGCTCATATGCATGCAAAATTTCCAATAACAAGCCTCAAGGAAGTTATCCATCAGATGAAGAGGAACAGAATTTCAATAGTAATCATCAGCATAGGATAAATGATTTATTTTAAGGGCAAATCCACTTTTGGGTAATCCAAATCCACAAAAGTAATAAAGTTAGAGTGTTAATGAATTCACGACCTCTTGATAAAGCTCATGCAGCTAGTATGAATAAAAGTACGGTGAAAAGGATCCTCCTTGTTAATCCCCTAGATTGACTGTTGAAAAAACCTTTTGGTTGACCATTATCAGTACAGAAATACCAATTTATTACCAAAAGATCAAAGATCATACCAAATGAATTGCTTCAGAAAATCCCAGTTGCTTCAGCATTTTGTTAGGAAAAGCCATGATAAGCCTTATCATATGCCTTTTTGCCATATCAAGCTTAAATAAACAACATTTGGACCTGCCTTAGTCTAAGCCTTATATCAGTGATGATTTCTCTGAGTTAGAAGAACATTCTCAACATATTACTCTTCCTTTCACACAACTCTCTCCTCTGAAATTAAATTAGGTAACATTTCCACCAGTCTCTCATGTCATTCTCTGGAAAAAAATCTTGTTCACAAAATTGCTGAAGACTAATAGGTCTCATATCGCAAGGTCTGAAACCTCTTTCTTTTTTGCGTAACAGTACCAAATTAGTGTGAGTTCACACTCCTTAGGAGTTTTGTCCAACAGAAGAAAGATTATTAACCATATATTAACCACATCATCTTCTTATTATATCCCAGCATTTATGATAAAGGCCCCTGTGAAACATCAGTGTGACATCCTGCAGATTCCCATTCGTCCCATAACAGCTTTCTTTACTTCCTGTGCTAGGTAGTGCCATCAACCCCTCATTACTGTTCTGAAGTAAACCAGTAGGAACATTAATAAGAATATACTAAAATCCAGTATCATTAGAACTTTCTGAAAACTGCTCCTTATAAAAGTTTATTGCTCCTCTGCAATTAGCTCCTCCTCTTCTAATCCAGTTCCAACTACTATTTTGATCTTGTAAGCTTCAATTCTCTCCTTCTTCCTTTTAACTTGAGCAGAAAATTTAGAATTTCTGTCACCATCCTTAAACCACATCATGCCTGCTTTCTGCCTCCAAAACTCCTCCATCCAATGCAAGATACTTGATCATTTCAAGCTTGAACCTTATGCAGTTCTTTGTCTGTTTCATCTGAGTAGGATTGATCTCAAATTGCCTTTCATAACCAAAACTAGCTCTCTAAACTTGCAATTTCTGGAAGACTCACCATAGGTAGCTCTTACTCCTAAACTTGATAGTGCCTGTTTTGGTTTTTTTCAATTTAAAATTGAAAAGTACAAAAGGATTAGCACTAAAATCTGGCATCCAGTTCTCATTTACACAACATCTAGGAAAGATCATGCTTTAGTCCAAATTAAAAATCTGCAAAGATTTCTTCATGGGAGGGGATTCATATCACATTTTAAGAGCATGGTGAATGATAGATCCTGTTTTTGGATAAGTGATCACACTGCAAACCAGAGAATGAGTCCTGTAATTCAATGTTACCCAGACATCTATCTAGTTCTTTTTAAAGATGCAATCCTCATCTGATCTTCCATTCCACAGGTGGTAAATACTTCCTTTAAAGCCCAAATCTGAACAGGTTGCAGGTATTAATACAATGCCTAAAATCATCAACTTCATTAATTATGCACAGGATAACCAAACCAAACTATCTCTCCTCTCATCCAAATCACCATTTAAAATCTCCTCCACAAGCCATGGAGTTTGTCATTATCACTTGCCTAGCATATAGGAGAATCTCATAATTCAATTCTCTCTATTGCATCAACATTGGCATGATCACCAGGGTAGAGTATGTAACTCCACATGAGATCAGTGTGAAACGTTTCAAATAGTCAACTGCTGAGTCATGTATGGTATAAAATTAGTCACTTCAAACACTTCATATATGAGAGCCCAGTATTTTATATTGGAAATATTTGACCACTGCCTGTGCCATCCAATTCTCACTTCTTACCTTTCAATAGTTCCTGGCTTGCTGCATAGGCTCTAGAATACTATGAATTCAAACTGATGTGTTTATGCATGTTGTAATTAATCTTTCAAAGGCCTGCTTAGTGCTTAAAACAGACCATCACATTTCCCAAATAATGGCATCCATTATCAGATTTTGAGTTATTGGAACAAAGTTCTCCTTGTTTGTACAAACCTCCTGGTCTGACAGTTGATGTCTCCTTACTTGCTTCTTTCTACCCTTAGCTGCAGATTGCTTTGCTCTATTTGTCTTAGGTGATAAATCCCCTTGCCTAGCTTAATAAAAAAATCTTGTGCAGTGGATTCCTATTCCATATTCTGTGCTGTATCACCATCCTTGCACCTATCTTTTTTTTTCTTTATCTGTTAGCTACCATAGTAGTAGCCTGAAAGTGTAGGAATTATTGCCATGGTCAACATGTTTTATTCACCTGGACCATACAGGAACTAAAGAACAGTAACGCTCCTTATTCATTTCTTTGTTGTCCCCTTGTGCTTTCCTTCACCTATTATTGTAACTCATTGTCTTTTCTCTCTCTATTTTTGGTGTGTTCCCCCGGTATCTGTGATATTATATTTCACTTCCTTGGCTGATTCCACTCTGCATTTTCATCACCATGTTGGAATAATTGTTTCCTCCTGTTCTTGAGCCAACTGTTTTGCCTCCTTCTTGCTGTGTTATTCCTTCAGCTTCCTGCTATTTGTTCTGTGCATTTTGTACATTGACTCTTGTTGGCTTTGTTCCCCATTGTCAATTTGTTTCATTCTTGTTTTCCACTTGTTCATTGGTAATTTTTGACCATCTGAGGATCCCTACACCCTTACCTTGCCATTCACACTTTGAGGGGTCGGGGGGGGGGGGGGGGGGATCCCTCTCCATGCATCTCCACCAACCTCCTCATCACTGTGCATACATCTGGAATTGTCCCCTCTTCTGCATCCTCTTCCAGTTTGATTAGCCCATAATTATGCCTCCATCCACTTACTTTATCATTGTTTTTGAAAATTTCAAAATCCTGTGTCCATATGTTTTCCCTCAGGATTTTCTTTGCAAGATCAGCTTCTACATAGTGTCCTGAGATGTATTCTCCTGATTGAAGTATTTCATTGCAACATATCAATCTTGAAGGCTCTATTACCCATGCTGCAGTGTTTCCATTTTCATTGGGATCATTATGGCTATTTGGTCCTTGATTCTTTGTTGCATCAGCTTCCTTTTGTTTGTTGATTTCCTGCTGGATTTGCACTAGTAGCTGGGCATTTACATTTGTCCTTTCTTTTTTCCTACCATTTGTTTCCTCTGCATCACCAGGAGAACTGTGCATGAAAAATTTGGAGCAGCTGGATTTCAAAGTAACCAGTTTCTTTAGCTATAGGC
Source organism: Nicotiana attenuata (assembly GCF_001879085.1). Classification (NCBI taxonomy): domain Eukaryota; kingdom Viridiplantae; phylum Streptophyta; class Magnoliopsida; order Solanales; family Solanaceae; genus Nicotiana; species Nicotiana attenuata. The sequence goes on from NW_017678459.1 coordinate 7,580, forward strand.
ACGTGCATATTGATTCGACTGAGTCCTCCACCCAATGCCAACCTAATTATTAGTATTATCCCTCTCCTTCTATCTACCCCCAAGAATAGGCAAACTTATAGTGGTATGCACCTGGACATTATCTTATCAACAGGAACAATCTCCTCCCATGATGAACATAATTTTCCACCTGCCTTTGGTTTACTCCTCCCTTTTGTTTATCAACTGTAAAATTGCCTGTCTATTCTCTACCATATATCTGCTGCCTGCTTATCCTTGCCCTTGCATTCTCCTATCTCTAACTCGTTCCATTGATCACCTGATTCCCAACAATCCTTGCCACTTGATAGGATCATCAAAGGTGCCTCAATCTTATTCTTTCCCTTCGGTTCAGTAGCCTTTTGCCATTGTCCTTCTGATGTTGTTCCCTTCTATTACTCAACAATTCAGGATGTAATCTCCAACACTCAAATAATCAATGAACCTTGAAGCTGCACTCCTTGCAATATTTAGGCAGGTAATCATAATTTAGGTTTACCCACTCAGTTCTTAAGTCCCCAGAATTCTCATTACAAATACCATACGCTTACCTTCTTAGGAAGATCAGCCATTAAATCCACCAACACTTTCACACGAGCACAACTAGGCCTAGATTTTATTAACAGTATTGAACCAAGATGGATAGTTTACCAATGCAGAGGCTAGTGAAAATAAACACTCTTTAAAAAATATGTTGGCATAAATTTGGAAAATGAAATCCCCATGCCATAACCTTTTTTGTGTCTTCCTCATCCATTTAAATATATGCATACATATATCAAGTTCTAAGCTGGTATTCATCTCAAATTTCTTTGACAATAATGAACTCCCTTGGATGAAAATTCAATAAAGTACCTTCAATAATGTTAAACGAACTAAACACAATGCCTATCACGTAAGAAAACCAATATTGCACTCACCTTAAATCCCACATGAATAGGCAAAATTCGACGTAGTTCATAAATTTCAGGCCATCCGTAAGAAAATTTAACATACAACAGCTATTTGTAACCTATCAATTACGATTCATCGTCCACTTCAGGCTTCAGTAAAACAAACCAATGGTTGTCCTGTGGTGAATGTAGCTCGCTAATTCGCAATTGGTTCATTACTCTGCTCGCTTCATTCTATACAGTGCTGTTCGACGTGTTTTTCACTGTTTCGCATAAGGTTCATAGGGGCTGCTTTGTTTCGCTAGGCAAATTATAGGGGGGAATTATTGTTTGTTGTAAGGGGGGTTGGTAGAGGTTGGAGGAGGCGTGACCAGCCGGAAAGATGGCTGGCCGCCGTGCCAATGGCCAGGCAGCGATCACCGGCACTTTCTCTCTCTAGTTGCTCAAAAAATCGCCAGAGCCTCTTCTCATAGACCCAACAGGGGTCGGGTTTTTTTTAAGCAAATATACTACCAGGCATGCTGACTATAAGCTACTATATATAAATATATATCCATCAACAACCAAATTCCAAAAAATACAATTTGTCCAGCAAAACCTAATATTAAGCCTAAACAAAGCTATAAACTCTATAGTATAAGCAATGCTATCTATTACATGATCATCAAATGCAAGCTCATCACAAATTGTGATGAGTATGACTTCTAATGCCCATATTACAAGTACCATGTAGCACAACCAGCTCCACCAGGTGACAAGTATGAGGGGTATAGGCCAAGTTAAAAAGTCCAACCAAACGCATCCACAAGAACTGAAGGCAAAGCACAGGCGTAGAATAGATACAAGCTGCCAACTATATACTTGCCAATATTCCACCTGCATATACCAATAGCTCCTTGGATAGATGTAGTAACATCTCCAGAATGAGTGTGTAAAAACACTGAATTACCAACTGAATAAGCCACAACATGTCCAAGCCATACAACGCAAGGCATTATGGACAAATGAGAAGGAGTATAGAGCTGAATAGGATCCACACAGAGAAACTATTGTTTCCAGATGAAACCAAACAATGCTGTGCCAATGTACCTATGATGAATACTTGCAAAAGCTGTCAGAATGATTGCAAAATCAGAAGACTTTGAACCCTGCACTCTTGTTCATCATAATCAGCAACACATGAAACCAAAGAGATCATAATGTGTGGACTCCCCTATATACTGATCCAGAAGGTTAAACTGCTGGGAGGACCTTACAAGTTGAGATGTAACTGAAGATACTGCCATATCTGTGTATAAAGATCCTAATGAAGAATTATCAATAACCCTCAGAATGAGCATAGTGCCATGTCTATACCCAACTGAGATCTATATAATTAATCTCCAAGTCTGTAACATCCACAGAAACTTATCAATACATTGACAGACTTTCCATCAGTCAGGTTCTTCTCCTCTTAGCAATCCTAACTTCTTAAAGTTTGGTATTTGAGATTTGTCCATGTTGATCAGTGTGTCTTCTTCAGTGGTACTTACCTGAATGATTCAAAGTTAACGTACATGCAAAAGAAAAACAGCAAGGATTAGCTAAATAATCTGCCACAATTTGTTGCCCTCCCTTAGCACATGTTAGGAAATACATTGTAAGAGCTTTCATCTCCTTAATCCTTCTCACTTATGCTCCTATACTCCATGGTGTATCCATTCATCATCAATAATCTTCCTCCATCACCAAGGAATCAGTTTCCATGATCAAGGATGCAGTTTCCCACACAGTATAACAAACCATGAAAGATTCCTTGCTTCGCTACAATTTTAGTTGTATCACCTATCTCCCTTGCCTTCTGCAACAACAAAATCTTCCCTTAATGATCCTCACACAGTAAGCCATATGGAAACTAGGGCCAAGGGATCCCCCTTGTGCACCATCAGTGATTGCATTTTGAACCCGAACCTTCATATGGAAGCTGCATGTAAACTCTTTTTGTCACTAGAATATGGCCTATATTGCTCACAAGAATGTGATCCATATCAGGCCATAAAATGTGTATACCACGAAGCCAAGATATCTCACCCTTGCCAAGTAGTATAAGGTCTTGTTCAACCTCATGTAAAACCCTACTAACAACGTCACTGAGCCTCCATGTTTCAATGGTGTTCCTTCTCTTCCCCATAATTCCCAAGAATTACTGCAGGTGCAGCTTGGAAAGTAGTGGCTTCCAACTTGGAACAAACTCTAGCATTCCACCATGCTTTATAACTTGATGAACCGTGCACCATATTGAGATTATCCAGCCAGCATTACGAAAAGTGTTCCATACCTTCTCTCTTGCAGTAGCACTTGTCAAGAACAAGTGTTGGAATAATCCTCCTTGGTGGTAACAACCCAACATTTTAGAACACTATCCATATATCCTTCCATTCCATCCATATATTCATCTGTTGGAACCTTTTCTTTCAAAACCTCTCCAACAAAAAAGAAAGAAATTTTAATGGGAGACCTTTTGTTCCATAGGTTTGCATAGGTCTGGAATTAACATGTTCCCTATGTCTCAATTAGTTTCCATGCACTGCTGACAGTAAATTCCCCTGATGGTGTAGGCATCCACCTTGGAGTATCCCAAACTATCAAATCATCGCACATGAACCCCTCCCTAGTGAATCAACTATCTCCAATGAAAATTGTTCAATGAGTGTATCCATCCCAGCATTTCATCTTGTCTCAATTCTATCACCTCTTGTAAATCTTCATTGATTTGGAATCTTGAGAAATATATGAGATTATAAGAGCCCCAATCCAGTCTCATATTTCCATGCCCAAAATGTTAGTAGTTCCCCTATTTATCTCCACAGAATTTCATGCTCAACTGCTCTCTAACCTCTAACATTTTTCTCCAATTCATGAGAGCCATCTCTAAACTGAACCCCAGTTGGTAATTCCTTCTTCAATACTCTGTTCCACATGAAGTTGGACATAAGGATTTAGTAGTCCCTTGAATCTCCACCACCAGCATTTGGCAAATAAACTTTAGAACATCAAATAAAGATCTACAAACCTACTCCCCTCCTCCTTAGGGAGACATAGATCTGCCAATTTGTCCAATGTCTACTCCTCCCTTCTTCTTTATTCCCCAGATAAAATCTTGCAAATGTTTTGTGGAGATGTTAGTTGCCCATATCTTCACAAGTTTGAGATGGAACTTCTTGGCAAGATTGATTAGTAGTAACATTGAGTTTCCTTAGCTCCTTTTTGTCAGTACCAAACCTCCTATGCACCCAATCGATGGTCAATTCTTTATTGATCCCATCCCTACTATGATCAGGATATTGAGCCAAAGCTTGATCCCCTTTAGCTAGAATCCCAGAAAGAGTAGGATTCTTTACACTTTCCAAAACTTTATCCACTGCCTCCTTCTTCACACACTTGAATTCTTGATCAGTTTTCCCAATCCTATTAGCACTGGGATTAGGACTCCCCTTTGCCTTGTTTGTATTTAGTTTTTCTTGTTCCTTGCCTTTGTTTTTGCCATTGTTTTCCACCTTGCCTTCTTCAATAGTTAAGATTGGTTCAGTAATTTCCTCAACTTCCAAAGTTGCATCTTCCACCTCCAAAGCTCGAAACTTATTATTTGATACCACAGTACCTTCATTGATCTTTCCTTTGCCCTTGTTGTCTCCCTTCTCCTTGACCTCCTCAATTATGTAGCCTCTCCTATCTCTTTGATACTTGTTCCTCCTGGTTTGCATCCACTCTTGTTTAGCATGATTAGCATTAGGATTTCCAAGTACCTTTCCACTTGATAAGACCTTTGTTGAAGCTGCAGCAGTGCCAACAACATCAGTACTCACTAATACTGCTTGCTCCTTCACTTGATCATTGATATCACCTCGAAAATTTCTGTGTAATTCTGGATGAATTACCCAGCACTCTTGTTCATTATGCCCTTGCTTCTTACAAGTCTTGCAGTATTTAGGCATGTAATCATACCTAATTTTAATCCACTTGAACTCTTCTGGCCCAGACTCATCCTCCTCCTCAACAATCTTGATCCTTTGAGGTAAGTTTGCCAATAAATTCACCTCAACCTTCACCTTAGCACAGCTTGGCCTTGTACCATTTTGAGTAGCCAAATCCACATGTAATGGCTTCCCTACTGCCCTAGCTAAGGAGAACACAAACTCCTTTCCAAAGAAATTTGGAGGTAAATCTTGAAAAGATATCCATGCTATAGCAATTGGAGTTTCTTCATCAACCTTCCACCATGGATTCCACTTAGTACACCTCATCTGCCACATCTCGTTATTAATCTTCAAATAATAAGCAGGCTTTGATAACAAGTGAACATAATCTTCCATTAACGAGAGCTTGATCAATACGTGACTGTCCTCAATCAAACCAACTGAGCATGGACCCTTTAATTCACATTGAATAGGCAAAACTTTACGTAGATCATGAATCCCAGGCTTGCCATACGAAAACTTACCAAGAACTGCCATGTTTAAGCCTTGTTGATCGATGGACTGCCTTACTTCTTGCTTCTTCCATCGAACAATTGGTTCTCCATGAAGATACTCGATAGGTTTTAGGGTTATGTTCGACGTAGGCTGCATGACAGCATTTAATGCATTAGGTTTTAGTAATTGCGCGTAATTTAGGGTGTTGTTTGGGACTGTTGATGGTTGTATGGTGGTCGTAGGGTTAGTAGACGACTGCCCAACCTCCGGCGAAGGATGGGCAGTGGCCGGCGAGGCCATGGGAGGCGGCAGCTTGCTTTCTCTCTCTAATCGCTCTTTTTCTAGAGAGAAGGCAGAGCAAAATCGTTTTTTGGGTTTTCGCATTTTTGGGTTTTCCCAATTAGAACTTGAAAGGAGGGTTTGTGGGTAATTTTTGGGAGGAAGTTTGTAGGGGGTTTAGGGTTAAGGGTTTTTTTTTTTAAGCAATCCACTAGGCATAGCCTAGGGCTAGTTTTTATTTATATAAGTACGAAAAACAAATAAAATGTCATGAGATCCTAACAAGTGTACGAAATAAAAATTAATTTCTACATAATTCCTATTATCAAAATTGAGTAATATGCTCAAAATTGATATCACAATAAATCTATCAAAAAATTGTATCAAAACTAGCGCATGAAAATAAATCGCAGCATCCCAATCCACAAATCCCATGTGTATTAGCCAAAAAGAGACCTCCATAATTGTTGCATTTACGGCCAGCCCAGAAAACACATCAGATTTGCGCAAATAGCCTCCAAATTGCACATCCAGCCTAAACTCATGAATTGCAGAAATAGCCATGGCTTCCCTAATTCTTGCAAGTACAACCAGTCCAGAAACGCATAGGATTTGCGCAAATAGCCTCGAAATTGCACAACCAGCCTTAATAATTGCTGATTTGCAACTAGCCCATGAAGTGAATAATTCCAGCAATCCAGCAGCCCAGTCCGTATAACCTCTCCCTTTCAAAAAAATCCGTATTATTTCCAGGCCCAAACGTAAGCCCAGACCATCAGCAATTCCTTTTTGCATAAATAATCCCAGATTAGCCCCATTTACCACATTTATTATTTGCAAATATAACCTCTTCTCCATCCACTTTCCTAATCTACACGTGTTTCCCACTACTTGCCTTTTTATTACACATATCTTCTCATAAGCATACCTTTGTCCATTCATTTCCGATTGTATCTGCCCTAGGTAATATCGACTTCTTCTCTCTTCTATCTCTATACTGTCTTCTTCATTTTCAGTCCAATCAACTTTACTAACTCCTATTCTTGTCTGAATCTTCATGTATGTACCGGAATCCCTCTGTATCTTGTTGGTGGAGTGACTTTGAGCTTCACTAGTATCATGTCTAGCTGCTGCTACTTCTGAGACGCCTTCAACCACAGAGACACCTTGCTGTACATCGATGAAATTGCATATGAAGACTGCTATTGAGTTTGTAATCTCCCCTCCTTTGTAGCTGTTTGTAATAATAGACCCTATATGAATCCCATTCCTGTTTCCCTTACCCTTAGCTATTTCTATATCCATTTGCATCATCCAGTTGAAATCAATCAAAATGATGATTTTACTGTCTGCAAAATGTGCAACTAAAAGCTCCAAAAGCTGTGCATGCTTGTTTTTTATGGCTGATTGTAATTCCTTGTGTATATGAGCAATAGATCCTGCTATCTGGTATGATGTTTTGCAATTATCTTTCCTTGCAATCTCACTATAGTCTAGATTTAATTTAACTCCGGTGGATTGAGTATAAAGTACTAATACCACCACCTGGAGCCTCCTTAAAACATAGAATATAGATATGATTGCCGTGACTGTGTACCACCATATGTATGCTTATTTTTCTGTCAACATATTGGGTGTATTTATAGCTTGACTTGATTTGTTGATTTTTACTTTTGTCTGCAGCTGTTGCTGAGCTGCTTTTGATTTCAACTTTATACTTGTGCTCTTGTCTAGGTGTAATTTTAGTCCATTGGAATGAATGCAAAACATTAATACCACCAATTGAACCTCCATTACATCATAGAACAAAAGCCAAGCCCATAGACCTGACTCCATGTATGTATCTCCATGAGGCTTTCTTCCCTCTTCTACAGATACATCATCCATCTGACTTCCCATCCTTTGGAAATTAAATGTCTGCAATCTGTGTGTCTGTGAATTCCCATATGTGCACTTGTTTTCTATATTACTTGTTACTTTCCTTCTTCTGTGGGTGTGATGATGTGAATTACTTTGTGGTCTTTTGAGTATCCACCAGGACAGTACTTTCTCAGCCATACCCTTTATGAATCTCCTTAATACTAAACTATATCCTATGTTTAAATCTACCCAGATGGACTGAGTACCAAGTACTAATACCACCATCTTAAGTTTATTTAGAACATAGAATATAGATAGCATAGCATCTGTACCTGCAAAAAAGAACACCAAGTTAGTATTTAAAAATTCTCTCATACTCTCCTCTAAACAGATTTGAGTATGAAAGATGCCAAAATTATCTCCTGGTTCTGATTCTTCCCCAATTTCCTTTTCTTCTTTTACTTCCTTGCAACCTTTACTCTCAAAACAGGACATTGCATCTTATCTTCATTCACCAACCTCCTACCCTGAGGATCCAGATCCCAAAAACTATGACATTCCATGTCCCCCACATCCAATGCATGATTTGCTAAATGATCTGCTAAATAATTACCTTCCCTGAATGTATGACATATTCTGAGTGTAAATTCTCCTTTCAATCTCATAATCTCATTTATCTGATCATAAATACACCAGGGAGGCTTCCATGAGCCTTCTATTATATTTTTCAAGAGCATTGAGTCAGTCTGCAACCATATCTGCCTCAAGTTCATAGATCTACACATTCTCAAAGCCTCCAGGATTGCTGATGCCTCAGCTTCATTATTTGTTCCCTCTTTGATCTCCTTCCCTTGTGCATATACTAGATCCCCTACTTCATCTCTTAGGCAGAAACCTATAGAGCTTCTCCCAGGGTTTCCTCTGCATGCTCCATCTGTGTTAACCTTTATCCATCCATCATCTGGCAATTCCCATAGTACCTTCTCATACTTAAGCTTTGGAGTGTACTGTTCAAGCATCTGTAGTAAATTTGACCAGTTGTGAGGGACCTGCAAACCTGGCTTCCTTAGTTGTACCAAATTCTGCAATGTTGATGAGATTTGGTATATTACCCTATTTACTGACACAGCAGTCCCATACTTCAGTGAATTTCTTCTCTTCCATAACTCCCAGACAATACAAGCTGGCAATGCTTGCATTATTGGCTTCACTCTGTCTATGACTGGAGCCATCCAGCATTTTGTAATGGCCTGTTGTAAAGATATGCCTTCCACAACAATTCCTGCTCTCCTTAGAAAATAACTCCATACTATTTTAGCTGCATTGGATGTGTAGAATAAATGAACCAGTGATTCCTCCTTAGGATCAGCACAACACCAACATTTAGATGGCATGAAATATCCTATTCTTCTCATAAAATCATCTAAAGGAAGTTTGGCTTTCCACACCTTCCACATGAAAAAGGCAATCTTGAAAGGCAAACCTTTTACCCAAATCTTCTTATAAGCAATGCTTGGGTTATTTCTTCTTCTCAAATAGTCCCAGGCAGACTTAACTGAGAAGTTGCCTTTTGTTTCAAGCATCCAGAAAGGTTTGTCCAATTCATTGTTTTCCCTGGGGGGCTTAATGTTTTGAACTATATGCTGTGCCAGATCTGCTGGTAAAACCTCATGAATTCTCTCCACATTCCATCTTCCATCTTGTGTCAACTCATTAACATTCTGAATATCTTCATCTATAGCAAAATTTGGGGGAAGTTGAAAATATAAAGCTCCCAATTCAGTCCAATTATCATACCAAAATAAAGCTGACCCCATCCTTAGCTTCCAGAAAATTTGATGCTCAATCAAATCCCTGCATTCCAACATCTTCCTCCACACATGTGAACCTTCCCTCCATGGTACAATTACTGCATTGAGTTTCTTACAATATTTCTGACTCATAAATGAACTCCACAAACTAGGTTTTGTCCTAAAATTCCACCACAATTTACAAAACAAAGCCTTTGAAACATCATGTAGAGATCTGAAGCCTATACCTCCTTCCTCATAAGGCATACAAAGATTAGACCATGAAGCCCAATGTCTAGAACTTCCCCCCACATTACTCCTCCAAAAGAATCTTGCAAAAATTTTATGCAGCCTATTGATGACATAATTTGGGGGATTCACTGCTGACAAGAGGTGAACAGGCATACTTTGAAGCACATTTGAAATTAGTACAGCCCTGCCACCCACTGAAAGAAGTTTGCCTTTCCATGATTGTAGTTTATCCATTACCTTAGTGATCAAGCCTTCATAGTAATCCATTCTCCTTCTTGCATAAAAGATTGGACATCCTAAATAAGTGAAAGGAAACTCCTGCTTTCCTATACCTGTGATACTTTCCACCTTACTAACCACTGTAGAATCTGTTAAATGATGCATGTATATGGCAGACTTTGCTTTATTAATCAACTGTCCAGAAGCTGCCTCATATGCATGCAAAATTTCCATAACAAGCCTCAAGGAAGTATCATCAGATGAAGAGAAAATTATAGTATCATCAGCATAGGATAAATGATTTATTTTAGGGCTCCACTTTGGTAATCCAAATCCACAAAAGTATAAGTTAGAGTGTAATGAATTCAGACCTCTTGATAAAGCTTCTGCAGCTAGGATGAATACAGTAGGTGATAAAGGATCCCCTTGTTTAACTCCCCTAGATGACTTGAAAAAACCTTTTGGTTGACCATTAATCAGTATAGAGTACCAATTATTACCAACAAGATCAAAGATCATACCAATGAATGCTTCAGAAAATCCCAGTTGCCTCAGCATTTTTGTTAGGAAAAGCCATGATAGCCTATCATATGCCTTTGCCATATCAAGCTTAATAACAACATTTGGACCTGCCTTAGTCCTAAGCCTTATATCAGTGATGATTTCTTGAGTTAGAAGGACATTCTCAACTATACTTCTTCCTTTCACAAAACCTGCCTGCTCCTTTGAGATTAAATTAGGTAACATTTCCACCAGTCTCTCATGTATTACTCTGGAGAAAATCTTGTTCACAAAATTGCTGAGACTAATAGGTCTCATATCTGCAAAGGTCTGCACCTCTTTCTTTTTTGGTAACAGTACCAAATTAGTGTGAGTCACACTCTTAGGGAGTTGTTGTCCACAGAAGAAAGATTTCACCATATTAACCACATCATCTTCAATTATATCCCAGCATTTATGATAAAAGGCCCCTGTGAAACCATCAGGGCCACCTGCAGATTCCCCATTCAGTCCCATAACAGCTTTCTTTACTTCCTGTGCAGTAGGTAGTGCCATCAGCCCCTCATTCTGTTCTGAAGTAACCATAGTAGGAACATAATTAAGAATAGTAAAATCAGTAGGCATTAAACTTTCTGAAAACTGCTCCTTATAAAAGTTTATTGCCTCCTCTGCAATTAGCTCCTCCTCTTCTATCCAGTTACCTCTACTATTTTGGATCCTTGTAAGCTTCAATCTCTTCCTTCTTCCTTTAACTTGAGCATGGAAAAATTTAGAATTTCTGTCACCATCCTTAAACCACATCATGCCAGCTTTCTGCCTCCAAAACTCCTCTTCCAATGCAAGATACTTGATCATTTCAGCTTGAACCTTATGCAGTCTTTGTCTGTTCATCTGAGTAGGATTGATCTCAAATTGCCTTTCATGAACCAAAACTAGCTCCTCTAAACTTGCAATCTTCAGGAAGACATCACCATATGTAGCTCTACTCCAAACTGATATTGCCTTTTTGAGTTTTTTCAATTTAAAATTGAAAAGTACAAAAGGATTAGCACTAAAATCTGCATTCCAATTCTCTTTCACCACATCTAGGAAAGATTCATGCTTTGTCCAAAAATTAAGAAATCTGAAAGATTTCTTAATGGGAGGGGATTCAATATCACATTTAAGTAGCAATGGGGAATGATCAGATCCTGTTTTTGATAAGTGAGTCACCTGCAAACCAGGAAATGAGTTCTGTAATTCAATGTTACCCAGACATCTATCTAATCTTTTAAAGATGCAATCCTCATCTGATCTTCCATTCCACCAGGTGTAAATACTTCCTTTAAAGCCCAAATCTGACAGGTTGCAGGTATTAATACAATGCCTAAAATCATCAACTTCATTAATATGCACAGGTAAACCACCAAACTTCTCCTCCTCATCCCAAATCACATTAAAATCTCCTCCAACAAGCCATGGAGTTGTCATATCACTTGCCATAGCATATAGAGAATCTCATAATTCAATTCTCTCTATTGCATCACATTTGGCATACACCAGGGTAAGTATTAACTCCACTTGAGATTCAGTGTGAAACAGTTTCAAAGTCAATTGCTGAGTCATGTTGTATAAAATAGTTACTTCAAACACCTCATCTATGAGAGCCCATATTTTATTAGAAATATTGACCACTGCCTGTGCCAGCCCAATTCTCCTTCTATACCTTTCAATAGTTCCTGCTTGCTGCATAGGCTCTAGAATACCTATGAATTCAAACTGATGTTGTTTATGCATTGTAATTAATCTTTCAAAGGCCTGCTTAGTGTTAACAGACCTCACATTCCAAATAATGGCATCCATTATTGATTTTGGGTTTTGGACAAAGTTCTCCTTGTTTGTACACCTCCTGTCAGGACAGTTGATGTCTCCTAACTTTGCTTCTTTCTACCCTTAGCTGCAGATTTGACTTGCTCTATTTGTCTAGGTGATAAATCCCCTTGCCTAGCTATATTTAAAAAATTCTGTGCAGTGGATTCCTCATCCATATCAGTGCCTGTATCACCATCCCTTGCACCTATCCTTTTTTCTTTATCTGAAGCTACCATAGTAGTAGCCTGAAAGTTAGGAATTATTGCATGGTCAACATGTTCTTTATTCACCTGGACCACTACAGGAACTGAAAGAACAGTAAGCTCCTTATTCATTTTCTTGTTGTCCCCTTCTGCTTTCTCACCTATTATTGTAACCTCATTGTCTTTTCTCTCCTGTATGTTTTGGTGTGTTCCCCCTGGATCTGTGAAATTGATATTCACTTCCTTGGCTGATTCCACCTCTGCATTTTCATCACCATGTGGAATAATTGTTTCCTCCTGTTCCTTTGAGGCAACTGTTTTGCCTCCTTCTTGCTGTGTTATTCCTTCAACTTCCTGTCTATTTGTCTCTGCTGCATTTTGTACATTGACCTTGTTGCTTTGTTCCCCATTGTCCATTTGTTGATGCTTGTTTTCCACTTGTTCATTGGTAATTTTTTGACCATCTGAGGATTCTACACCCTTAGCCTTGCCATTCACACTTTGATCTCCCTCCTCCAATGCATCTCCACCAACCTCCTCATCACTGTGCATGACATCTGGAATTGTCCCCTTTTCTGCATCCTCTTCAGTTTGATTAGCCCATAATTTGCCTCGATTCCACTTAACTTTTTCATTGTTTTTGAAAATTTCAAAATCTGTGTCCACTATGTTTTCCTCAGGATTATTCTTTGCAAGATCAGCCTCTACCATAGTGTCCTGAGATGGTATCTCCTGAATTGAAGTATTCATTGCAACATTATTAATCTTGAAGGCTCTATTTACCCATGCTGCAGTAGTTTCCATTTCATTGGGATCATTATGGCTTTGGTCTTTGTTCTTTGTTGCATCAGCTTCCTTTTGTTTGTTGATTCCTGCTGGATTTGCACTAGTAGCTGGCATTACATTAGTCTTCATTTTTCTACCATTGTTTCCTCTGCCATCACCAGGAGAACTGGGCATGAAAATTGGAGCTGCTGGATTCAAAGTACCAGTTTCTTTAGCTATAGGCACTGCATATTGATTCGACTGAGTCTCCAACAATGCCAACTGATTATTAGTATTATCCTCTCCTTCTTCTACCCCCAAAATAGCAAACTTATTAGTGGTATGCACCTGGACATTATTCTTATCAACAGGAACAATCTCCTTCCCATGATGAACATTAATTTCCACCTGCTTTGGTACTCCTCCCTTTTGTTTATCAACTGGTAAAATTGCTTGTCTATTCTCTACCATATCTGCTGCCTGCTTATCCTTGCCTTGCATTCTCCTATCTCTAACCTCCTCCATTGTCACCTTGACTCCAACAATCTTGCCACTTGATAGGATCATCAAAGGTGCCTCATCTTTATTCTTTCCCTTAGTTCCAGTAGCCTTTTTGCCATTGTCCTTCTGATGTTGTTCCCTTCTATTACTCAACAATTCAGGATGTAATCTCCAACACTCAAACATATCATGACCTTGAAGCTTGCACTCCTTGCAATATTTAGGTAGGTAATCATAATTTATGTTTACCCACTCAGTTCTTAGCTCCCCAGAATTCTCATTCACAATATCCATACGTACCTTCTTAGGAAGATCAGACATTAAATCCACCAACACTTTCACACGAGCACAGCTAGGCCTAGTTTTATTAACAGTTGCTTGATCAAGATGGATAGGTTTACCAACTGCAGAGGCTAGTGAGAATAAACACTCTTTAACAAAATATGTTGGCAATAAATTTGGGAATGAAATCCATGCCATAACCTTTGGTGTCTCCTCATCCACTTTAAATTTAGAATCATATATCAAGGTTCTAAGCTGGTATTCATCTCCAAATTTGTCTTTGACTATAATGAACTCCCTTGGATGAAAATTCAA
>NW_017678460.1:0-21741 GCF_001879085.1 Nicotiana attenuata
AAAGGAGAGAGAATACCTCAAGATAAGGTCCCTCCTATTCCCCTTTCCCTCTAAGTGGACATCTTTCTGTGTTAAACACTTGTTCTTTTGTTACTTTCCAATTAAATTATTACGTTTTCCATCAAATGTTTTCTGTTGAGTCCTTGTCGTCTAAATTCCTGCACAATCATAAAAGCAACAAAACAAAGAAATGTAGAGCAAAAATCCGTAGCATATACAATTCCCGCCGTAATATCAGAAGCACAATTTGGGGATATATGCATTGGCGAAGGCACGAATTCCATTGAGAAATCTCAATTTGATAAAAGCTAACAAAGTGTTTTAAAAGAAAACTAAAAAGGTACCGTATGAGCAGGACTGCTTCATGAAGAAAGTTGATAAGCACTACAGGCGGACACAAACTGATACTGGGATGAAGACAACTTGAGTTTTGATTTGTAAAAAAATGCATTGCACTTAGAGACAAGGGTAGCATAGGGTAGCAACGGATGGATGATCAGTGGGTATTTGAAACAGTTGCGGAGGAAAATAATGTAAATCACCAAGGTCTCTAGGAAATGATAACAGAAGCAGCCGAGCAATCTCGGTACCACGCTGACAGAATCGGATTCTTCGACAGCAGTGGCCGTGAATCAAACTAACTCAAGGCATCAAGGGAATCAAGGCCACAAACCAACCAACCCACTTTTGAAAACTCATAAATCTTTCTTTGTTTGAAGCCAGGAACAGAAGCAGTGGTGCAGAATTGGAAATTCTAAAAGATGAACTTTCACCAACCTAAGCTTTTAAAAATCTCGTTTTTTCTCTTTTCAGCATGCATCACTATTGTTACACCTCCCATTTTCGTAGCTTTAAACTCAGGTAGAATCTTTTTCGCCTAGGGGGAATCCAACTCCATAGTGTCCGAGTAGAAGTACTCTTCGGCTCAAGGTTGTTTTACACAGCTTAACTCAGGTAGAATCCTTTTCGCCTAGGGGGATCCAGCGTCAATAGTTCCCGAGTAGAAGTACTCTTCGCGCCTCAGGTTGTTTCACATCATCTTAACTCAGGTAGAATCTTTCGCCTAGGGGAATTCAACACATAGTTCGCGAAGTAAGAAGTACTCTTCGCTCAGGGTGTTTTAACCACAGCTTAACTCAGGTAGAATCCTTTCGCCTAGGGGGATCCAACTCAATAGTTCCGAGTAGAAGTAACTCTTCCACTCAGGGGTTTTTTACACAGCTTAACCCAGGTAGAATCATTTCGCCCTAGGGGGATCCAGCTCATAGTTCCGAGTAGAAGTACCTTCGCTCAAGGGTGTTTTATGTTAGCTTAAACTCAGCGTAGACCGTTTCGCCTAGGGGATTCAACACTTTATCAGTAAATACAAGGATACCAACCCATAAATTACATACCTTCCTAGTGGTAACAAGGCTCCTACCCCTGGCTACGTTTCCTTTCAAGTAATATAGGATACTGTGCTATAATTCCACTTACCTTATGGTAACACAGGGTGCTACCTGTGGTTGGCGTTATCCTCACATAGCTAGTTTATATTACTGTCCTTTCTTATTTCAGTAAATTATAGTTTGTAGCTTTCTCTATAACTCACAAAATTTTCCTAGTGCAGGCTGGGCAGAAAATTTTGTTCGTTTTGTTCGTCTTTGATGGCTTTTGCCAGTCTCTGGCCGCATAGCCCAGTGACAATTAAGAGCTTGCAGTTTCAGTTTTCTCAAATCAGAAGAAAGAAGTCCTTTCGATCACAAGATAGTCGGAGTTTAGCTTTGATAAACGTGTCGGCAACGGCAACTTTCTCAAGTTTTCCATTTCTCAAAATTTTGATCCAGGAAGCAAAAGCAACTGAGATTGAGTCATAATCTTTTCTTCAAAGAGATCAAGATAATCATGGTCACACAAGAGACCAAGTCAAGATCTAATATTTGACTCCAGAAGGCATTAGATAGGAATTTGTAACTTTTAGTTTTGGCCAGACATATGTAGTGCTCTTCTTTTGTTTCCTTTTGATGTAAGAAAGCAAAATCGGTAAGAGTAACAGCACAGCAGCACAACTAGCAGTCTTTCAATTCTAGTGTCCTGTGTAGTCCAGCTACCAAAATTTTTTCCAGAACTAACACTGACCTGATTTCCTTTACAGCCAAGGATATGTAGGCAACCTGCGGAAGCAAGGTTCGGTACCCCTGTTTTCCAAAAAACTCTTTCATTAGAGTCATAGGCTGAGGCAAAAGTTAGTCCATGGCTATTCACCTATCTTTTGCCGAGAAAACTCTTCATGTTTCTCGGAGGCAAAAGAGGGGCAGCTGTAAATCCTATATTTTTGCCTTGTTTTATAATATATATATATATATTATATTATATGATCATATTTATGATGTTGTGGGGGGGGTGTTTTTCTTTTTCGTTCTCAGCTATGATAAGTTTTAAAGATTGATTAATGCGTTTGATAAATGGAATTTATTAGGGATATGGATTAGTGTATTGTTTAATTAAAATTGAGCCCAAAATTGCCCAAAATTTGAAGCCCAATATTTCGTCCAAATCCGGTCACAAGGGGCTTGCAAAAGGAAGGGTCCAAACAAGTAGTTTTGGATACTAATCAAATACTACGTCGATTTCACTAATTGAAACTCAAAGATCAATCTTTACCCCTCCATTCCCATCTTGATGCCAATGGATCTCATCTCACCTCTTGTCCTAGGTATTTTAAAGCCTCCAAAACTCTGAAAATTTTCAGCCATTTCCACCCATAATCCTTTTTCTCTTCTTCTCTCTTATCACTCTCTCCCCCTCTCTTCCCCTCCGCCTGTCCGCCGCCCAGCGCCGCCCGCTGGAATTCGCCACCGGCGCCGACCAAAACGTCAAAAACCCCAAATTACACATTCTTTTCCTCTCATCACCCTCTTTCTAGATCCACAACCCAAATCCCCCAAATCTCCACAATAATCAAACAAAATCAAACCTAGTCGCTGCGTCACCACCCTACCGCCGCCCGCCACCCCAAATTCCGGAAATTTTACCCACTGGTTTCCTCTTGTCCCCCTCTTTCCATTATCTCCACAACTCAAAACCTCAAAAACCCAACCGCCGCCGGCAGCCGCCCTACTGCCGCCATACCGCCGCTGCCACCTGCCGCACACTCCGCCCGTTTCTTTTCTTTAACCGGACCTCGCGAGCAAGGTTGTGTTCGTTGAATATTATTGAAACCGGATTCGGAATTCAGCCGAATTTTTTGGTTTCAAGAATATATCAACAATAGAAGCTTGCTCCAAATCGTACACTGCCTATCGTCGTCTCCCGGATCTCGAGTATATGGTAAAATCGCAATCCCGGCCCCGTTAATTATTTTCTGATTTTTCTTTTTTCTTTTTTTTTTTAGAGTTAGTTTCTGTTTTTTTAATTAATCCATTTTCTGATTATGTTTGTCTTTGTTAAATCGCTTCGCGATATCGTGGGTTCCGTTTTATTTTAATAGCTAATTTTTTGTTTTTGCTCATGTTGGTTCACAATACATGTGTTGAAATTTAATTACATGTTTTAATACTTGGTTTAATTTTGAATCAATAGGTTGATATTGGTGTTTGTTAAAATACTGAAATTTAGATATTTTTTATAATGAAATACGGTGCTAGTCAGCTTATTTTAGTTAGGGTAGCTGAAGTGAAACCCTTTGCTCCTGCCATAGCAGATTCAGGCTGTCCTTTCAACCTTTTGGACAGCTTTACCCACAAATTCAGCTTCTTTTGGACAGATTTTTGGGGAACCAAAATCTGTCCAAAAGTTGGCTTTTCTTTGCCTATTTAATGGCTGCCCTTTCTCATTATAAAGGACTCCAACACACTACAATTGAGAATGGAAAACACACAAAAACATTAAAAAATCAGCACTTGAACACATGGAAAGTAAGCTGAAATGGTGAGCTTTAGGAGTTGATTTTAGAGTGCAAACTTTTAGAAAAGTATAAGTCCTCTTTAGAGTTCGTTTTTCTGGTTTTCTCCTCTGAGTTTTCGGGCCTGTTTTAACACGGATTTGCTGCTGATTTTCTGTTGTTGTGCTGCTGTCTTTTATGCTGGTTGAATTGTGTGGACTACATCATATTCTTTTGCTATTCAGGTAATCCTTTTAAATCGTTAATGTATGTATTTTTAGCAAATGGGATAAGTTGATAATTGTCAGTTTTATGGATTTTCAAGCATGTTTTCAGCTATTGTAGTCGAGTAACATGTTAAGTATGCATGAATGACTTAGGTGTATAAACACATAGCAATGATTTTGGTTTTAGTTGCTGAATTTCAATGCAACATTGCTTCTAGGATTGCTGTTTTTTTCTCGAATCTGGCCATTTTTGCCATTTTTGCAAAAGTGGCTATTTTTGTAAAGTGTTTTTTTTTTGAATCTGGCCATTTTGCCAGCTTTGCAAAAGTGGCTATTTTTGTAAAGTGTGTGTTTATACAATTGTGGCTATGTAGTTAATGGTCATAAATGCAAACTAAGTTAAAGAACCAATATTGTATCAACTTTGGGCCTTTTGAACCAAAAATAAAAGCTGGCCCATTTACCTTAAACAACAAAATTACCCTTTTCTTCTATATAGCATTGGGCCAATAAAAATTCATTTCTTGGCCCATTTTTTAGTAATAAATTCCAGCAGCCCAAGAGGTCTTTACAAGCTGGCCCATTTCCCCTTTTAACAAAGAAGTTGGCCCATCCCTTTAAAATAGATAGAGTTGGTCCAACATTTATTTGCATAATATTTTCAATAATAAAATTAGAAAAATAGAAATAAAAATCAGATTTTTTTATATACCAATTAAGTAACTCACTTTCTTCCAATTAATTATATCAAACGCTAGGCAATTAGTAGGTGCGCTCTAATTCCACGGTTTCGCTTGCGTAACGTGATGTTCAACATTCAATAATTTAATTCAACAAGGTCATACAATATTCGTTGGTTTTCCAGTTGATTTTTAGTTTAATAAACTCTTTGCCAAACTCGCGGATTCGCTTGCGTAGCGCGATAATTGACCTTTTAATAAATTTCAAAAAAAAATTAATAATTAAACTCTTAGAATGTATTAATTTTCCTAGAAGTAAATAACTTGCTAACAATTGTTTGTCATGACTGCGGATTCGCTCGCGTAGCGCCGTTATGATTAAATAATAAATTTCGTCGATCACGCATTCGCTTGAGTAGCGCGACGGTTGACTTGTAAATTTTAAAGAGCTAATTTTCTCAAATGTAGTATTTTTTTTAAAAGTATTACAAATAATTGATTGTCATGATTTCGGATTCGCTTGCGAGGCACAATTATGACAAATTAATTAATTATTTTTTATTCGATTACACATTCGCTCGCGTAGCGTGGTTATGACATTTTTTATATTATTCAAAAACATTCTTTGATTTCTCTAATAATCAAGAGATAAAAGCGGATAGGTACAACATGAAAATAATATAAATCACAGTTTGTCCAAAATTAATTCAAGCCAAGTTTAAGTCAATAAAGCGACCGTGCTAGAACCACGGGACTCGGGGAATGCCTTATACCTTCTCCCCGGTCAACAGAATTCCTTATCCGAACTTTGTTTTCGCGGACCGATAAAAATAGAGTCAAACCTTCCTTTGACTAGGGATTCAAATAAATGGTGACTTGGAACACCGAAAAAATCAATTCCAAGTGGCGACTCTGAACAATAAAATAATCCCTACTCAAGTTTTTGTCACTTTAATTGGAAAAACTCTTTAACCCATACATACATATATTTCGGGGGGTACAAAAAGTGGTGTGACAATTCCAGTGTCTTATTTCGGATGGGGTGGCTGCGATTTGTAACGATTTAAGAAGTGTTAATTCTATTAACTATTTGATTTTCTTCTTTTTCTTTCTTTGTTTTTGTTTTCATTTGTTAATGAACTGATTGCTGGGTGTATTTGGGGTAATAGAGCTAGAGAATTTTTGGGGTTGTGAAGGTGAATTAATGGAGGGGGGGGGGGACTGTTTGGGGTGGTGAAGGTGGCGGTATAGAGGTGGACATAACAGGAGATAGAGAGTAGAGGGGAGGAGTGAAGTGAAGTGAAAATAAAATAAAAAATAGAGTAGAAATGTTTGAAATAAAGTGACAAAATAATGATGTGGCATAAAAAATCTGAGGTGGACATGGATGTGTCATCCACATTGGATCGTTGAAGAGCACGGGAGGTCGAAAGCGTTTAAAAGAGTTATTTTGAACGAGTAGAGGTGTCTGGATGAAACTTTGTGAAGTATAGGGACCGGGATGTCAAACCGAAATAAGTAGAGGGATCTCCTAGGCTATTCTGCCAACTTTCTTTGATGCAAGAGTAATATTCTTTGTAGTTTTCAACAGTTTTAGATGTTGATTCATCACCTCTTATAGTCATTGCCATTAGATAAAGAGTTGCAGAGTAAGAAAAAAGTCATCACTAAAACCATGAAAAAGGGAAGTATAATTGGTGTTGCATTTATCTTTGCCATGTTGATATATCAAGTTTACATGCAAAATGGTTTATATAGGCGTTGTTGAATCATTTTTTCAAGATTCTTGTGAGTATTTTGAGTTCGGCCTTAAAGCAATAGATTGTACTTAAGTGGTTCATTTTGGAAAGGGAAAGAAATTGGTGGATATTTCAAGAGAATATTTTATGCCGTAGAGAAGATAAAAAATTAGAAGTTCGGATATTATGAGAGAACCTTGGAGCAACGGTAAAGTTGTTTTCGTATGACCTATAGTTCACGGGTTCAACTTGTGGAAGCAACCACTAATGTTTGCATTAGGGTAGGTTGTGTACGTCACGTCCCTAAGGGTGCGACCCTTCTCCGTCACTGTGTGAATGCAGGATACTTTGTACATCGGACTTCCCATAAGTGTGGATATTATAGTCATCAATTTATGTTGAGCGTAACTTCTTTTAATACCTCAATCTTTTAAACTAAAACCTGATACTTTCTGCATCGGAAAATAAACAAAGGGAAGCTCGGATGCGCAACTTGTCTTGCTGCAAATTCAGAAGAGTTTGGAGACCCTAATCACCACATTGAGGGCAAATTATTCATCACAGCTAACCCCACAATTTCACCAGCCGGGAATCGAACCAGGGTCTGTATCGTGGCATGGTATTATCCTACCACTAGACCACTGGTGCTTACTGCTTACACATGTCTCTTTAGATTTTCAAAATCCACGGCCAAGGGCTGCTCCCTCAATCTCACCAGCTATTTGACCATGAAAACCATAAAAAATGGAAGTTATAAAGGCGAGTTCAAGATTTAACTACTGAGGCGCCTTTTGGGTTAAAGTTCAAGGGGACAAAACCATAAGTCCGAAAACCTTGAGGTGGCCGAAAGGGGTTGAGTCATAGCGGACAGTACCTTGACAGTTGTGCATGAGTCTTTACAGAATCAAATCACTGGAATAATTATTTAAAATAGTAATTGACTAATTATCTTTAAACCCTCAATAACCTTTTAAATTTACATATACAAGAATTAGTGCCATATATAAAGTGTCACTTATGTAGGAAAATTAAGAGAGAGCATGACATCCATGAACTAAACTCAAACAAGCATCTCCCAACACTTGTACCTTTTATCTGCCGTACATGTGACTTATCTTGTTTCCTAGTGTTAATTGTAGCCTTTCATGATTTGGTACGAAATTCTTTTCTTGATTTGTAGCTTTCATATTCGTTAATCGTAGAATTTCTGGTAATTTGAGTTGTTGAATTGATTGCACTTGTTGGTTTATTTATGGTTGCACGTAGCAACAGGTAAAATAAGAGTGAATTTATATTGATACTATGGGATCGGATTACGCGCCGCAACAGGTGAAATAAGGGTGGATTGATATGATGAAATAAGGGTGAATTACGATATTGACTATGATTATATAGTGGGATCAGGTTGTGCACTGCAACATATATTTACTTATTATTATTCATATTTACATGGTGGAATAAGGGTGGATAGTGTTGTACGGTGGGATCCGGTTGCGCGCCGGAACAGTTTATGTGTTCTATATCCCTTGTTGAATTGTATTGGCTTCGGTGCTTTCGTACCAGACTCTAAGTATTTGGTATTTTTTTATTTATTGAATTTCGAGGATTGAGTTATTTTGATGAGATAACTGCTTTACTTTACCGTATGATCCTCTCTTGTTATTATTTTTATATACTGCGTACAGGTTATTGTAAGTGACCCGTCTTAGTCTCGTCATTACTTCGTCGAGGTTAGGCTCGATACTTACAGAGTACATTGGGTCGGTTGTACTTATACTACACTCTGCATTTCTTGTGCAGATTTCAGAGCCGGTCCCAACGGGGTACCACAGACTTTCTCGGATTCAGCTACCCAGGAGAGACTTGAGGTATAGCTGCACGACGTCCGCATCTCTGAAGTTCCCTTCTACTTTATCTTGGTTGTGTATTTTCTTTCAGACAACTTTACTTTCATCAGACCTTTATGTGTATTATTCTAGTAGCTCTTGCACTTGTAATATCAGATTCGGGATTGTATTTAGTTATTCAGTTATTTTGACTTTTCTGCACTTTATTTCATTTCCATCACAGTTCTTTTTATAAATTAGCACCAGTTAAGTTTGACTTGTTTAAAAATGGCTTAAGATTATTCTAATGTTGGCTTGCCTAGCAACTAGCAAGCGAAATGTTAGGCGCCAGCACGATCCCGAAGGTGAGAATTTTGGGTCGTGACAACAATTTTAATGTTAATTTTAAATAACTAGTATTAGAACTCGCGTAATTGCGCAAATAATATGAGATGAGAATAATTATCTGGAATTAATTATCGAATAGCTTTAGGCAGAAACTCAAATTTCAAAACCATGCATAAAGTTAGTTATACAAAAAAAAAAAAAAAACAAACGAAAAGTAAGAAATGTAACACGATTTAAAAGTCAGTATCGATAGTTCGATTAATTTTGGTTACTTTTAAAGGAAAAAAAATGCAAGTATATCTCAGTGACTTTCGTACTTCAAACTTCAAAGAATACGTATTTTTGAAGTATTTTCTTATTTTCCATAGATCGCCTAAGTACGTCTCAAAACTTTGGTGTCGTCCATAATGCTTATTTGAATTAAAAAAATTGGTGATCAAGAACTAAAAAAATTAACTACTTAGATTAATTCTAATTTTATCAATTTTTCATTTAGCGGAGATGAAAGTAGCGGAGATGAGGATATTGAGATGGATGTGTGCACACACGAGGTTAAATGGAATTAGGAATGAAGTTATTAGGGACAAGGTGGGAGTGAACCCTGTGGAGGAAAAGATGCGAGAGGTGAGGCGGAGATGGTTCAGGCATGTTTAGTGGAGAAGCACAGATGCCCCGGTCAGGAAGTGTGAGAGGTTGACCTTGAGGGGTAAGAGGAAGGGTAGAGGTAGGTCGAAGAAGCCTTAGGGAGAGGTGATCAGGCGGGACATGACACAACTTGAGTTACCGAGGACATGACACTTGAGGAGACTGTGGAGGTTGAGAATTAGAGTAGAAGGTTAGTATGTAATTGAGCGTTTCCCTTTGTCTTCCTTAGTTCAACAGTTTTAGTGTTAGTCTGGTATCCCCTTTACCCTTAGTTTGCTATTACCACATATCTTGTATTGTTAGAACTTGTCATCAATATTCCCTTTAGTTTGATATCACTATATATCTTGCAATGTTATTACTTGTGATCAGTACTCTTTTATCTTTTCCTTTGTTATCTTGGATTTAGTTTTCTAAATATTCTGTATTATTATTACTTGCTACCAATGCATCTTCGCTCTTTTTTTTAGCCGAGGGTCTTCCTAAAAGAGTCTCTCTACCCTTCCAGGGTAGTAGTAAGGCTGCGTACATACTATCCTCCCCAGACCCCACTTGTGGGAATACACTAGGATGTTGTTGTTATTGTATCATTTTTTTCGTTTACCTCTCTCATCAATTATTTTTTATTCAACTAGGAAAATATATGATGTTTTACTAGTAATTAGAAAATTATAATAATAAAGATCAAAGAAATCAAAATGAACGAAACAGAAGTCATACTTTTTTTTTTGGTTGAAAAGATGGATATATATATATATATATATATATATATATATATATATATATATATATATATATATATATATATATATATATANTATATATATATATATAAATCAAGCTCTTACAGAGCAGTTAAGGAAATACATTAAAGGCATCAGATTTACAATACTAAAAGAAGTACCTAAGGCCCCTGTAGAGGGACCATTAGTAGTAGCAAAAGTAGAAGTATCCAAATAACTTGTAGCAGTACTAGGTGCATTACTAGCAACACTATTACTATTACATAAACCATTTTTAGTTTTAATCATCCTTCTTTGTAACAGCCCATGTTGATCTTGTTGGTATAAGGATGACATAAAAGGTGGTGGACTTCCAAACAGTAGACAGTTTGCCTTTGTATGCGTGGCTCCGTAGTTAGCTAGACTATCCACAACACTATTTTGCTCTCTGTAAATACTGTGGAGAGGCGGGCTATCCAGCTGTATTAGTAATAACCTACAGTCATTAATAATATTAGTGTACTGCATTATAGTGGAGGTTAACATACCGAGTATGGCTTGTGCATCCGTTTCAATGAGAGTGGTTTGAGGTTCTGTTGGACAGCAATTGTCAGTCCCTTGATCAAGGACAGAAGTTCAGTTTGTATAGCTATCCCAAGTATTGCTGTTCCTGCAAAACCTATGATCCAATGTCCTTGTTGATTACGAAAAAGGCCTCCTATACCATTCTTGTCTTAGTCAAAGAAGAAATGAAGGCCGACAAAGCATTCTCCTAATGAGTTAAATTAGGGAATTATATAGTAATTTTAAGTAATTTTTGATAATTCAAAAGACAAAAATAATATTAACGATCCTGTAAAATATAGCTATATGAGCGCAATTAAAGTTCCTAGGGAGTCATACATTTATATATTGATAGGACCAACAAGCAGTCGCGCATTTGAAGCTTGGCTCTAGCCGATAGTAATATTTATACATATCGTATATTATATAGGTCCGGTTCGGTATAATTTAAACTTCTTAAATTTAAAATTGTATACAGTCTAAATTGGATAGCTCGATTTCGAAGACTTGATCATACCCCGAGCTCGAGTTCGGAAGCTCGAAGTAAGAGTTGAGCCCGGCCGGGATGTGCGCACCTCGAGAAGCAAATCGGAAACCCGTCATAATCTGCTTCGAGGACAGCACAATTTAGATGACACTTAAGAAAGAGCGGGAATTTTTCAAGGACACGTGGATTAGGACATAAATTAAGGGATAAGATTTGTACGGAATAGGATGAGTCCGTACTAGGTTGTTATACAACTGTACCAATAGAATTTCTTACTATAATTGGAAATGTACCATATTAGGATTTTCCCCTTCTATATAAAGGGGACCCCAATCATTTGTAAGATCATCTCATTCACTACAATAGAACATTCTATTCTGTTTTTCTCGTTTACTGTGCTCCACAATTGTTCTTCAACTTTATTGTTTATACTTTATTTGCTCTTAACTCACCTCGAGGCCCCCGAGATAATCGAGCTCGATGTCCCCGTTGCTCTAACAACACTGATTTGGTTCATCAATTCTTCTTACTTAAACCTAATATTACTTGTATATTCACTACTATTGAAATAAATCACATATCTTTAAAATCACAAATCACCTTTAATTGTTACTCACATTTTTCGAGGTAAACAGTGATTATTTTAGTGCTATTTTTTTGATAACACACGTTATTCTTCACACTTTTCTTGTCAAAGATTCTTTGATTTCAGGCTAAGACATGTCTAGCTCAGCAAACGCACCCGTGCATGGATATGACGGTCTCGGATCCCATGGAGAAAATAATGCAACAGCTGCAGGGACCGATATGCCACCGCTAAACCCTGGGGTAGCACCAGCGCCAAACCCCGTCGATGTTGGTTCACACATTGCCGTGAACGTCGATTTGGACACTGATGTCGAAGGAAGTGTACGCGGAGGGGAACAACCTGACGCTCAAAGGACACAGGCTCAAGGAGAAAGAGAAGTTAGTCTACAAGTAATTTTTGAGATGTTGCAAGCACAACAAGTTGTTATCGCCTAGTTACAGAGTCAGCAAAAGACTCCGAGCGTGGCTAGGCCAGAAACCGCTCATCGTGTTGAGCCAACCCCGGAGAGATCAAGCAACAACGGCTCGGGAACTGACCCCACCGTCATGAGAATGCTCGAGGAACTCATGAAGAGGATCGAGTTAGGAGAAAAAAGGATTGAGGACAACAACAAATAGGTGGAAACATACAACTCGAGGGTCGACCAAATACCGGGAGCACCTCCGATTTTGAAAGGACTGGACTCGAAGAAGTTCGTACAAAAACCATTTCCCTAGAGTGCGGCTCTGAAGCCCATCCCGAAGAACTTTGGAATGCCAGACATCCCAAAATACAACGGGGCCACTGATCCCAATGAGCACATCACCACATATACTTGTGGCATAAAAGGAAATGATTTGGAAGACGATGAGATTGAGTCCGTTTTGCTAAAAAAGTTTGGGGAAGCTCTGTCTAAGGGTGCCATGATTTGGTACCATAACTTACCCCCGAACTCTATTGATTCGTTTGCAATGTTGGCAGACTCATTTGTAAAGGCACATGCCAGTGCGATAAAAGTCGCAACAAGGAAGTCCGATGTATTCAAAATAAAGCAAAGGGAGAACGAGATGCTAAGGGAATTGGTCTCCCGCTTCCAGTCAGAACGAATGGAGTTACCACCGGTCTCCGATGACCTGGTCGTACAAGCCTTCACTCAGGGGCTAAATGAACGAAGTTCGATAGCTTCGAAGCAGCTGAAGCAGAACTTGATCGAGTATCCCGCCGTGACTTGGGCGGATGTGCATAACAGGTACCAATCAAAAATTAGGGTCGAGGATGATCAGTTGGGAGCCCCCTCGGACTCAGTTTATCCAAGCAGGTTACTAGCAAATGAGTCAAGAAATGCAGACAGGGGGTCAAGGTCGAATAAGGAAAGATATCAGCCATACGTCAAGGATGGAAGGAATATTTCAAGGCGTAACATACCTCGAAATAATCAAAGAGCAGATCGAGGTCAAAGTTCCCGGGGACTCATGAGCAAAACCGGATTTGATAGGCACTTGGGACCGGCGTAGGCACCCCGATTATCGGAGTACAACTTCAGCGTCGATGCCTCGGGTATCGTCTCAGCCATTGGCAAAATTAGAGATATTAGATGGCCCAAGCCTATACAGACTGATCCTTCTCAGAGGAACCCCAACTTGATCTGCAAGTATCATGGTACTCATGTGCATAGGACCAAGTATTGCAGGTAGCTTAGAGAGGAGGAAGCCCGGTTGTTCAATGAGGGGCATCTTCGTGAATTTCTCAGTGACCGGGCCAAGAACCATTTTCGAGAAAGAGATGCAAACAGGAAGAATGAAGCTGAAGAACCTCAACATGTCATTCACATGATCATCGGTAGAGTCGACGTCCCACAGGGACCGATATTCAAACGTACCAAAATATCCATCACAAGGGAGAATTGGACTCGGGACTACCTACCCGAGGACACCCTCGCATTCAGCGAGGAATACATCGAGGCCTTATCTCAGCCTCACAACGATGCACTGGTAATTTCTATCCTTTTAAATAAAGTTCAAGTTAAACGTGTTCTCGTGGATCCAGGTAGTTCCGCAAATATAATCAGGTCAAGGGTCGTGGAGCAGCTCGGGTTGCTCGGTCAAATCATACCAGCATCTCGAGTCTTGAATGGCTTCAACATGGCAAGTGAAACAACGAAGGGAGAAATCATCCTCCCAGTCAACGTGGTCGGAACCACACAAGACACCAAATTTTATGTCATCGAAGGTGACATGAGGTGTAATGCTTTGCTTGGAAGGTCGTGGATCCATAGCATGAGGGCGGTGCCATCGACCCTTTATCAAATGATGAAGTTCCCATCAAAGGATGGCGTGAAAACAGTACATGGAGAGCAGCATGCAGCTAAGGAGATGTTTGCAGTACACGACTTGGCACCAATATCGACACCATCTACATCGGAAAAGTCAAAGGACAAACAAGTGGCCAAATAGCAATCACAGCCAATACCCTCGGTTGAGCCCAAGGGACAGGTGATCGATGAATAGGTGGTCGAGGACGAAGAAGAAGATTTCCTCATCCCCTGAGCCTTCGTTTCCCTTGAGGAATCAGATGCGACGAAATCCACGATCGAAGAACTCGAGCAGGCCATATTGATCGAGCATCTTCCAGAACGAAAGGTATACTTGGGGACGGGGTTAACCCCCGAACTCAGGAAAAAACTCATTCAATTTCTTATCGATAACATTGATTGCTTCGCCTGGTCCCACTTAGATATGAAAGGGATCCCACCGGAGATAACTACCCATCGACTAAGTGTCGATCCCAAATTTAAATCGGTGAAGCAAAAGAGGAGACCTCAGTCCGAGGTAAAGCATGCATTCATCAAAGACAAGGTAACCAAACTTCTCAAGATAGGATCCATTAGGGAAGTAAAATATCCCGAATGGCTAGCTAACGTAGTGGTAGTCCTGAAAAGGGGAATAAACTTAGAATTTGTGTAGACTACAATGATTTGAACAAATCATGCCCTAAAGATTCTTTCCCATGGCCTAACATCGATCGTTTAATCGATGCTACGGCCGGCCACGAGATCCTTACTTTTCTCGATGCCTACTCCGGGTACAACCAAATTCAAATGAACCTGGAGGCCCGGGAAAAGACTTCGTTCATCACGAAGTATGGTACGCATTGTTATAATGTAATGCCCTTCGGGCTAAAAAATGCAGGAGCCACATAACAACGCCTGGTTAATAAGATGTTCGAACATCAAATAGGCAAATCTAATGGATGTTTATGTTGATGACATGCTAGTTAAGTCCCTGCGTGCGGAGGACTATTTGACCCATTTGCAGGTGACGTTCGATATCCTAAGAAAGTACAACATGAAGCTCAACCCCAAGAAATGTGCTTTTGGAGTCGACTCGGGCAAGTTCTTGGGCTTCATGGTGTCGAACAGGGGTATCGAGATCAACCCCGATAAAATCAAAGCCATCGAAGAAATCACCGTAGTGAACAATGTGAAAGCCGTACAACGGCTGATCGGATGGATAGCTGCCCTAGGCCGATTTATCTCGAGGTCATCAGATCGGAGCCATTATTTCTTTTCCCTACTCAAGAAGAAGAACAACTTCGCATGGACTCTAGAGTGCCAACAAGCCTTGGAAAAATTAAAACGGTATCTCTCGAGCCCACCCCTGCTCCATACTCCGAAAGAGGATGAAACACTCTACTTGTATTTAGCCGTGTTCGAGGTGGCGATAAGTGGCGTGTTGGTTCGAGAAGAGCAAGGTACGCAATTTCCTGTCTATTATGTGAGTCGGACCCTAGGAGATGCTGAAACCAGGTACTGACATTTGGAAAAATTAGCTCTTGTACTAATAAGCGCATCTAGGAAATTAAAACCATATTTTCAATGCCATCCTATATGTGTATTGACTAAGTACCCACTTCGAAGTGTCTTGCATAAGCTCGAATTATCGGGCAGATTGACCAAATGGGCCATCGAACTTGGAGGGTATGATATCGAATATCAGCCTCGAACGGCTATCAAGTCTAAAATTTTGGCAGACTTCGTGGCCGATTTCGCACCTCCCCTCGTACCCGAAGTAGAAAAGGAACTCTTGCTAAAAACGGGTATGTCATCGGCGGTATGGACCCTCTTCACAAACGGTGCCTCAAATGTGAAAGGATCCGGGCTTGGCATCGTTTTAAAACCGCCTACGGGTAGTGTCATTAGGCAATCTATCAAAACTTCTAAACTGACTAACAATGAGGCCGAGTATGAGGCCATGATTGCAGGTCTCGAACTAGCCAAGGGCCTTGGAGCAGAGGTCATCGAGGCAAAGTGTGACTCCCTTTTGGTGGTAAATCAAGTGAACGGGAGCTTTGAGGTTCGAGACGATCGAATGCAGAGGTACCTAGATAAACTTCAAGCATTGCACCGCTTCAAGAAATGGACACTAGACCATGTACCTCGAGAACATAATAGCAAGGCCGATGCACTTGCAAACTTGGGGTCATCGATTAAAGAAGATGATATCATCCCGGGGACTATCGTCCAACTATCAAGGTCGGTGGTCAAAGAAGGCCATGCAGAAATTA
The DNA here is from genome assembly GCF_001879085.1 of Nicotiana attenuata. Taxonomy (NCBI): domain Eukaryota; kingdom Viridiplantae; phylum Streptophyta; class Magnoliopsida; order Solanales; family Solanaceae; genus Nicotiana; species Nicotiana attenuata. Next base: position 16,232 of record NW_017678460.1, read on the forward strand.
ATTCAACAAGTTTAACGTGGGATTGGAGGAATAAGTACATCGACTACTTGAAGCATGGGAAGCCACGGACCCAAAAGAGTCGAGAACACTTCGAGCCAAAGCAGCTCGATTCTCACTCGATGAAAATGGAACGTTGTATAGAAGAACCTTCGATGGACCACTGGCAGTGTGCTTGGGACCCGGGGACACCGATTATGTATTACGAGAAATCCACGAGGGCACTTGTGGGAACCATTCTGGTGCCGACTCTTTGGTTCGCAAGGTGATCAGGGCGGGGTATTATTGGGATAGCATGGAAAAGGATACCAAGGAGTTCGTTCGAAGGTGTGATAAATGCCAAAGATTTGCACCGATGATCCATCAACCCGGTGAATAACTCCATTCGGTCCTATCCCCGTGGCCATTCATGAAATGGGGGATGGACATCATCGTCCCCCTACCAACGGTGTCAGGTAAAGCTAAATTTATTTTATTTATGACTGACTACTTCTCAAAATGGGTAGATACGCAGGCCTTCGAGAAGATAAGAGAATAAGAACTCATCGACTTCATATGGAACCACATCATATGTCGGTTCGGGATACCTGCCGAAATAGTATGTGACAATGGGAAATAATTCATCGGCAGCAAAGTGACCAAATTCCTCGAGGACCATAAAATTGAAAGGATTCTATCAGCGCCTTACCACCCAAGTCCAAATGGTCAGGCCGAGTCCACAAACAAAACCATCATTCGAAACTTAAAGAAAAGTTTAGATGATGCAAAGGGGAAATGGAGAGAAGTATTGCCCGAGGTGCTATGGGTATATCGAACGACGTCAAAGTCAAGCACGGGGGAGACCCCGTTTTCCTTAGTATACGGGTCCAAAGAATTGATCCCAGTCGAAGTCAGGGAACCTAGTGTCAGGTTTCAGCATACCACCAAGGACTCGAACCACGAAGCCATAAACAGTTCCCTCGAGTTACTAGACGAGAAACGTGAGGCCGCATTAATTCGAATGGCTGCGCAAAAACAAAGGATCGAAAGGTATTACAACAGAAGGACGAACCTTCGATATTTCGGAGTCGGGGACTTAGTCCTAAGGAAAGTTACTCTCAACACTCGATACCCAAGCGAAGGGAAACTAGGCCCCAATTGGGAAGGACCGTACCGCGTCCTCGGAGTCGTAGGGAAAGGATCCTACAAACTTAGCACAGTGGAAGGCGAGCAACTACCAAACAATTGGAATATATCGTTGCTCAAACTCTATTACTGCTGAGGTATGACCTTCTCCCCCTTTTTCCATTCGTATTTAAAACTAACTCCTTGCAGATGTTCGATTGGAAACATCGAGGCACCTTTCAGCCCGAAGACCTTGGATTTTAAAGCATGTGTTGCACTCTTTTTCCCTTAGATCGGGTTTTATCCCAAATGGGTTTGACCGGCAAGGTTTTTAACGAGGCAACACCTATATGCTACCTAAGGAATATTCAACAAGTATTCAAGGCTTCTTTTCAATCAACCTCGAACACTGGGGGGGGCATCACCCTCGGAGGTCGCATTCTCGAAGAAAGTAATTTATGCCAAGAAGAGCCTCGGTAGGAGAATGTTGTAATGGGCCAAACAGTCAAATGAACCGTGTCCATGTAGAATAGTCGAGCCCCCAGCGGCAAAACATGTACGCATGTATCAATCATTTGAAGAAGCATTCTTATTATATCGAAACATTTTGTGCCTCAAAGAAGTCCACTATTTCCACATTTATATTCCTACAAGAAACGTCTCAAGGGCCAAAAATGCACCCGGATACTCGGGGACTGTCATCGACAGTCGACACATCGAGTCATCAAACACTCGAACTTATAAGACCTCAAAGAGGCACACTCGAACTTATAAGACCTCAAAAAGGCACAGTCGAGCTCATAAGACCCCAAAGAGGCAACCCCTCGATATTAAGGCCAAGGCCATCACACTCGGGGACTAAAGGCTACGGCCAAAATAATGTAGCTCGGAGATGTCCGCCTCCCATCATAAAACTAAAGGCCTTCCAATACTTCGAAAAAACTGGTTAAATCAGGCTACCTTCGGCAAAAACAAATTATAAGGGGCTTCGATAAAATCAACCCTCGAATAATGTGAAGGCTTCGATAACATCATCCTTCGGAAAAACCTCAAGAGGTATTCGATTAACGTTGCATATCAAATTACAAACGAGGTTCCAATCAATCGAACCTTCGAAAAAATCGAACGAATATGAATACAAAAAATACATACTAAGGCATACCAAAATTTTCACTAAGTCTTTAGCCAGAAAGAGGGAAAAATTTATAGCCATTTTAGAGGCCGAATTGGCCCTACCTAAAGAGCCTAAGGGCCAACCCAAAAGAGCTTAAGGGCCAACCTAAAGAGCCTAAGGGTCAATATTTAAAGAGCTTAAAGGCCGAAGCACACCATGCTCGAGACCCTACCCAGCTTGGACTCAAAAGTCCCGAGCTAAAACTTAGCTCGAAGATCGAACCTTAAGTGGTAACCTATTATTGATCATTGATCAAAACACAAAACTTGAGGGTCTACTCTACCACGAATTTGAATCGACACTCAGATTATAGCATAAAAAATCAAGCAAACTTTGAAGAAAAATTGAAGGCAAACGACCAAAGAAACTCCTTTCCTTTTTATATATACAAAAAGATATTACACAGGAGTCCTACAAAGCAAAAAATTACAAAAAGAAAGAAAAAATTCTACCTACACCAGAGGGGCATTCTCCCTCAAACCTGTCACTCCCCCGGGACTAGCCTCTTCCCCGGGGGTAGCTTCTTCGGCAACCTCCTCCTCTTCATCATCTTTGATGTTATCATCATCCTCGGAGGAAAGGACAAATTTGGCATAAGCCTCATCTGCCTTAGCTTGCTTTATCTCCTCGGAAAGATCGAAGCCCTTAGCATGGACCTCTTCAAGGGTCTCCCTCGGGGAACGGCGTCAGGTAGTCATTGCCTCTTTTCTCGGTCGGAAGCCCCCCTCAACTCCATCTGAGCATCCGTAGCAACCTTCAAATAGATGGCCACCGTCCTGTCGGCCTTGGCTTGTATTTCTCTGGATTCGGCCCGGACTTCCACAACTTCGGCCTTGGCCGTCGCAAGACCAGCCTCGAGCTCGGCTATTTTGCCAGCCTAAACCAAGTTGCTCCCTTGAGCATTCCGAAGTTGAACCTCGAGGGCCAATACCTTCGCCAGTGCATCATTTTTAGCCACAACGAGGGTGTCCATCTTTGCCTTCCATTCATTGCACTCGGCTCGAACTTGACCTACCTCGCCCCGGAGCTGCCTAATCATATCTAGCTTTTGCTGCAGCTGAGACATTGAAGTATTAGCCTCCAAAGACGGGAGAGGTAGCTCGTATTTTTTCAGAACAGAGGTTACCTGCTTTTCTAACTCACTCTCGTATTCATGAGTGTGAGCACGTGATTTTGCCCGACCGAAAATATTCCTACAAATTCAAAATAGGTTTTTTCCAATTATTCTAATTTTTATAGAATTTTTAGGAATTTTTTGTTAACTGTTGCTTGCATTTAGTTGCATATTAATATTTTAAAATCATGAAAAAAATACCAAAAATGTCTGAAATATTTCATGCATAGCATTTTAGGTTTTAATTGTAAGGATTTAATTACATAAGTTTATCGCATTATTAAACAAAAATAATAAAAAAATTGGTCATTTTTACATTTGTAGCTTTTAGTTGCAAATTAGTAATTTCCTTTCATTAGCTTTAAGTTAATTAATTATTTTTATGTTAAAAGTAAACAATTAATGTAATTTTAAAAATTAGATTTTAGTTTAGGATGTTTAATTAAATTTAGTAAGCTAAAAATCAAGAAAAAGAGAAAGAGAAAGCTTGTTTAATTCGGATTGGCCACAACTATTTTCAATGGCCCAATTGCCCCAAAATTAACCCCAAATTCGCCCTTAGCCCAACATCCTTTCCCGTTAAAAAAATCCAGAACCGGACCGACACCTTTGACCTTCCCCAATTCATTTTTAATCTCAGCCGTCCAAACACCTTGATCCAACGGCCCATATCTTTTCCCGCAAATAAATATAAGCCACATCTTCCCCCATACCCTAAACCTAAATCCAAATACCCAAAAATGGCGCTACCCATCTTCCGCCTCTCTATCGTCGCTCAACTCGCCCCAAACTCGCCTGAAACTCAGGCGAGTTCATCCCAAACTCATCTCACATGCTCCCTCCTCTCTCTTCTTGCCACGTAGCGTAAATAACTCTGAAAAGCGGAATTATTCCTTCCGAGTTTTGTGTGTATAGATTCTTTGCTGAGCGATTTTGAGATTAATGTGAGCCATGGATTGATTGTCAATCGATCCACACCCTCCATTTCTCCCAAAAATCGTTTACACAAAGAGATTTGAGGATTTTCTTTTCGGATTTGGGGCAGAAGGTTCGAGAATTTTGGAAAGGTTATATAAGGTGAGGATTTTCCTTTTTCGGGAGAGACTTTTTAGAGGATTTTTTTTTGGAGAGAAAAGTTTGAGAGGAAAGTTCTAGGGTTAGGTCGAGTTTCAACATTTTCCTTCTGATTTCTAGTCGAATTCTTGAGATAAAAAATATACAAATCCCTTCAGTTTCCTTTTATTTCAATATCAGAAAATACAAAAAAACAGTCTGTTTCTTCTGTTTCAATTTCGAAATTTTGGTTGCTAAAATGGAGTTTGTTTGAGGCATTTGGAAGTTCGCCGTTTGTCATTTGAGTTTGTTTGTTCGGGTTCTTGTGACGATTTGTTGTTGTTTTGGTTCAAGTTTTTTTCATTGCCGGATTCGTGTGTACTTGCCGTTGCCGGTTTTCGCATAGTGAAAGAATTGCACAGGTTCATTCCTTTTTCTTAACTTAATCTGGATTATGGTGAGTCAAGCCTTAGAAGAGCCATTAAAAGACGGATTTTAAAATTTACAGTGATAACAAAAATTGGTTCATCCTCTTCTGTTTACTCCATGTCATTACATGAGGTGTGTCCAAATTAATCACTTGATCTACTTTTTTTGTGAAAAATTCTTGATAAGATGTGTTTTGCATATGGATCCTACGTCTGAGGTTCGAGACAGCAAGTTTATAGTTTCTGTTTCATGAAGTTGGGCTTTGTCTACTTAAATTAAGTTCAAACAAATGTGTCTGATTGCTTGGAACCTTTACATATGAATATGGAACCTATTTAATCAAACTCCCTATTCTAGCTTAAAGTGATTTAGTGTTTGAAGTTGTTCTCGTCATTTTAATGTTAATGACCTGTCAAGGCTCTAGTCTTTGAGATTCTGTCAACAAAGATTAATGGATTAGGTGATCATATGAAAATTGGAATATTGATATGTTAGATTGCTTTAAAATTCATCAAGTTGAAGCATGTTCCTTATTTGGCTTTATTTGGTTTAAGAGGGAAGATTTGGAGTTTCCTTTAAAAAAATTCTTAGTTCTGTTGTTTGGCTGTCTCTCCCTAATCATCATGTTCGAAATTGTTT
>NW_017678461.1:0-3797 GCF_001879085.1 Nicotiana attenuata
AGCCATACGGTACGGTGGAATAGATATAGGCTGGGTGCCTGGGGCCAAATCAATACAGAAATCAATATCGCGGTGCGGTGGCATGCCACTAAGATCATAAGGAAACACATCGGCAAACTCTCGAACTACTGGAACTGAATCAATCATCGAAGACTCTATGGTGGTCTCCCGAACATAAGCCAGATAAACCAAACACCCTTTCTCGTACATATGCCGAGCCTTCAGGAAAGAGATAATCCAACTAGACGTATCAACTGTGGAACTGTTCCACTCCAACCCTAGCAACCCTGGCATCGCTAATGTAACAGTCTTGGCATGGCAATCGAGGATGGCATGGTATGGGGATAACCAATCCATGCCCAGGATGACCTCAAAGTCGATCATATCAAGCAACAAGGGATCTGCTCTAGTCTCGAAACCGCACAATGTGACCATACAGGACCGGTAGATCCGATCCACAACCAAAGAATCGCCTACAGGAGTGGATACATGAACAGGAGTGCCCAAAGGCTTAGGTGCAATAACCAGAAAACGAGCAAACAGAGATGATACATATGAATAGGTGGACCCTAGATCAAATAATACCGAAGCATCTCTGCCACAGACGGAAATGATACCTGTAATAACGGCATCTGAGGCCAATACATCTAGTCTAGCCGGAAGAGCATAGAATCTGGCTAGAGCACCGGCTGGCTGTCCTCCACCTGACTGAGCAATAGCTGGCCGACCTCTCCCTATCTGGCCTCCACCTCTAGTATGGCCTCTACCACTCTGTCCCCCGCCTCTAGGCGGCTGGGCAACCGGTGCTGAAATTATAGGCTGCTGACCCTGCTGTACTGCCTTTCCCCGAAGCCTAGGGTAGTATCTCCTCATATGAACAAGGTCTCCGCACTCAAAATAACCTTGCGGCGCGGCAGTCTGCTGTCCTGATGGCCTGTAGACCCGCTAGAAGAAGCTTGGATAGTCGGTGGACGGTGTGAACCCTCTGGCATAGCACTGAAATAAGAACCAGAAGAACCCTGGGGACCTGAATACCCACCGGAGGAACCCTGAATAGCTGGCGGGCAATAAGAACTCTCTGGCATAGTGCTAAAATAGGGGCGCGCTGGAGTACCCCGAGCAGGTGGTGGTGCTGAATATGGGGGCCTGCTGGGCTGACCCCTACCCCTAGCCGAGGCACCTTTGAACTCTCCGGAGAATCTAGCCCTCTTTTCCTGCTACATATGCTCCATACCTCTCATACGGTAGCCCTCGATCCTCCGAGCAATCTCCACTACTAGCTGATAAGGAGTCCCCATCTCCACCACTCGGGCCATGTTGGCCCTAACGCCAAAATGCAATCCTGAAACAAACCTCCGCACCCTCTCTGCATCAGTAGGAAGTATCATCAACGCATGGCGGGATAACTCAGAAAACCTCGCCTCATAGTCGGTCACAGACATCTGACCCTGCTCAAGCTGCTCAAACCGATACCGTAGCTCTTCCCTCTCAGAGGGTGGGATATACCTGTCCAGAAATAACTGTGTGAACTCACTCTAAGTGATAGGAGGAGAACCTGCTGGCCTGCCAAGAACATACGACTGCCACCATCTATGGGCCTTGCCCTCCAGCTGGAAAGTAGTGAAGTCAACCCTATGCGACTCCAATATCCTCATGTTGTGAAGTCTGTCCCTACACCTATCAATGAAGTCCCAGGCATCCTCATGGAGCTCAACCCCGAAGACAGGAGGGTGAAGTCTAGTCTATCTATCTAGGACCTTCTGCAGGTCACCATCCACAGCTGGTCTGGGCTCAGGCACCACTGCAGCAACTGGCTGAGCCCCATCCGCAGGTAGTGCACCTGGAGTCTAATACACTGAAGCTGCATGACCAGGAGCCTGAGCAGTAGGGGTCTGTTCTCCCCCTCCTGCCTGTAATGTAGCTGGATCCGCTGGAAATAAACCATCCTGAGTCATGGTGTCCATGAACCGCAGCATACGGCCCATGACCTCCTGGAAACCTGGTGCTGTCATGAAATGGGCCGGGGTAGGCTCAGCTGCGGGCACCTCGCCCTGCTCCTCAGTGATAGGATCCCCCGCGGGATCCACTGGTGGTGCTACTGGATCAGCTCTAGGACGCCCTCGCCCCTACCTCAGGCCGGTGCCCTCCCCCGTCCTCAGCCTCGGCCTCTAGCAACGGGGGGAGCAGCTTCTCCTGGTTCTGGAACGTCGGTCGTGCGTGTCCTCACCATCTGTGAGAGAATAGAAGAGGGAAATTTAGTACACTAACCACTGCACGATAGGAATGAAGAAAGAGTAGCTTCCTAACACCCTATAGCCTCTCGAAGATAAATACAGACGTCTCCGCACCGATCCAAAAGACTCTACTAGGTTTGCCCATGACTTGTGAGACCTACGTGAACCTAGTGCTCTGATACCATGTTGTCACGACCCAATTTCACTCCAGGTCGTGATGGCGCCTAACACCATTGTCAGTCAAGCCAACGCGGAAATATTAATAAGTTCTAGTTTTACTTTTTTTCCAAAACATTTAACACAAATTCTATATTTGAATTCAAAGAAAGAAATAATTAGCATCGAATCGAAATAGTTATAAAATCCCAAAAGAATAGTCTACTAATATGTGTGCCAAGACCTGGTGTCACAAGTATATCGGCATCTAGTAGAATACACAAAAGAATAATCTACCATACTGTCCGAACTAGAATAGACAGCAAAACAAAAATACAGAAAGACTCCATCACGCTGCTGGTCAGCATTGGAAAGGAGCAGCTCACCATGGAATCTCGAACTACGATCAAACGTGTGCACCAGACTGATAACCAGATGCACCTGCCTTAGATCATGTACAATTAAGTACAGAAGCGTAGTATGAGTACATAAACAACATGTACCCAGTAAGTATCCCGTCTAATCTCGAAGAAGTAGAGACGAGAGGTCGACTTGACACTTACTAGGGTCAATTAATATAATAAGTGTTTTACTACGCATAAATGTCTCAATATATATAGCAATTTATAGCATGAAATGATAAGTCATTCTCTAGATAATTTCATAATTAGCCATTTACATTTCAAGGAATTTAGCAAGACAAGTCATGAATATGAATTCACATAGATAACATGCGCACATTATGCCGAGGTCGTACGGCCCGGTCCAACATGAAAAGAAATGTGCACTGCCAGAGGGTCGAATGGCGCGAACTATAGATGCATCTATTTCTACCGAGGCGATCGGCCCGATCCACAAATATCAATCATCATCAAGAGGGCACATAAGGCACAATCATAATCAAATACATTCACACGAGTTATCAAATGAGTACATGCTTTCTTATACATTGTTCCAACTTCTAACAAGTCCTAAGTGATCTCGTTAACATGAAAGGATATAGACATTTACAAACATAGCATGACACGGGTCCTAAACTACCCGGACAATTAACATAATAGTAGCTACGCGCAGACTCTCGTCACCTCGTGCGTACGTAGCCCCCACAATTAGCACACATGATTTAATTAACTCACCTATGGGGACAATTCCCTCTTACAAGGTTAGAAAGGAGACTCATCTCGCTCCCAAGCATACTTCCAATATCAAGAACGTGCTCAAACCCTTAATTTGGAGCCGAACGATCCAAAACTAATTGAACGAGGTAGGAACTAGTCAATACAAGATCAAGAATTCGCATTTTAATTACTAATGTAATTTTTCGACATTAATCACAAGTTTCCTAAAATCCGACTCCGGGCCCACGTGCCCGGATTCCGAGATTTTTCGAAGGAAGTTGTTCTCTAT
>NW_017678461.1:5631-7567 GCF_001879085.1 Nicotiana attenuata
GTGAGTAGTACGTACGTAACGTACTAAGTTAGTATAAGTAAGTAAAAACTTAAAAAAAAGTAGAAGTAGTTTCGTACTTAGTTAAGGTAAAACGTAACTAAACGTTAAAACGTTTAACTTTACTACTACTAGTTAGTTACTTCGTAGGGGGTTTACAAAATATTTTAAGATCATGAATAGCAAGTACCAAAAGGGTTGGAAAGCTTAGACGCTAAACGAATTGAAGAAAATAAGTTTCGTCGAAAGTCGACAAGTTTGGAATGTTATAACATATACTTTTGGGGTGAGACTAGGGTGATTAACATGATAAGGAGGTTATGTAATGATTTATTTTAGTCGTATGATAGTCGTGTGTTATGTTTTTAATTCAAGCGAGTTGTGGAACAAAAGTTGGCAAAGGTCATCACAAGTTACATTTATAATATGCTAAAATTTAGGCCAAATGTAGCTGAACGTTTCTCCCAATATAATTAGAATCAAGGGATGAACTACATATCAAATTGAATATATACAAGTCTGTTTGTAATGCATTAAACCGTTTATCGATACGACATCGGACTAGAGAGATATTAGCGTTTTTGCGATACTGCGCAAGCAGCTCCCATGGGACCCACAAAGTTGGTTTAAACTTCAGCTTGTGTTTAAGTCATTTATATGTCGTTTTAACTCATTTTTCTCATCCACAACAGTTCCTAAATTCTCTCCAATGGTTCCTCCATGATTCTAGGGTGAAAACCTAAGATAAAAACATGAATCCAACGCTAGAAATCAAATGGTGCTTGCTAGATCGTAGTTCTTCATCTTGTGGCTGTTTTGGAGGGTTCTTCAAGGGGAAGTACCTTCATATTTCGTGTTGTTCTTTATGTTTAAGATAAGAATCAGTCCATCCTTCGTAAATATTAGAGTTTCAAGGCGAAATACACGTATTTACACACCAACTTCAACACAAAGGTTGATTCAAAAAGAGAATACAACTCCTATAGTGTTGTGGTGTGATTGAGGGTTGTTGTGAGCTACACCAGCTGAGGATTTCAAGTTTTATCTACTGCCTAAGGTATGTAAATCAAGTTCTTGGTTGTGCTTATGGTCAATCATGTGTTGGTTGAGTTGTTTGAGTGAAAATCTACAAGATAGTAATTGACATGGTATAAGGAATCGTTATCTTTTCTTTGTGGGTTGTGTTGAGGCTATATATATGGGTTGTTGCGGCTGGAAATTGTTATAAATAGTTTCATTATGTTGTGGCTGCTGTTGTTAAGCTTATCTATGTGCTAATTTAGTGGATTGAAGAAGATAACATGAAAAATAAGATTTTGAGGGTAAAGGTTAAGGTGCGAGGAGCGTGGACTATATTTGAAGATTATGCTTATGATGTTTTGTGTTGAAAATGATATGGTAAGCATAAGTATGATGTTATATATGTTGTAGGCAGATTCATGGAAAAGGAATTGGATTCAAACCATATTTTGTTAATCGTAAATCGAGCTTGTCGCTCAAAATGGTTGTTGAACTAATCGGAGAGCTTATTGTATTCTGAATTATATTGTTGTTTTTGGGATGTTTGGTGACTTTTGGTAACATATGGGATGTAGCACTGATAAGTTAGGATTTTAACATGATTATACCCCTACTTGCTATTGCTTTTGTTATGAATTGCCACAAAATAATCCCAAAATCCTTACAAGTTGCGCTTGATTGAAGGTTTGAGTGACAAGATGACAAATGTCAAAGATCAGCTCAAAACGGAGTGAAACCTGCCAAGTGTCAAAGACCAATTGAAGTGGGGAACAAGAAGACCTAGCGCGGACCGCACTGTTTTGTCACGCGGCCGCGCTAGGAGATTCAGAGACTGGAATATTCAAGGGCAATCTACGCGGTCCGCGCTCCTTTTTACGCGGTCTGCGTAGATGAGATTCAGAGAGATAGTGTTTTTGCC
>NW_017678461.1:10826-11514 GCF_001879085.1 Nicotiana attenuata
GGACCGGTCGATGAAGAGGCCTTTAGGTATAATCGACGATGTTCTTGTCCGGGTGGACAAATTTATATTGCCGGCCGACTTTGTCATATTGGATTGCGAAGTGGATTTCGAAGTGCCTATTATTCTTGGAAGACCTTTCCTAGCTACGGGGAAGGCATTGGTTGATGTGGAAGCAGGGGAGTTAACATTCCGTGTGGATGATGAGAAGGTGGTATTTCATGTGTGCAAATCAATGAGACAACCCAATAGTACGGAGGTGTGTTCATTTGTGACATTGTCACGGCGGTGATAGTGGATGACACAAGTGCCTTAATTAATGTTGAAGATCCTCTTGAAGCCGTGCTTCTTAACATGGATGTCAATGATGATGCCGGTAGAGTGGAGTGCGTGAATGCATTGCATGGAATGGGTTCATATTCATATGAGCCTAGGAAACTATCTTTGGATCTTGAGAATCGCAAAACTCTGCCAACCAAGCCATCAATTGAGGAGCCACCGGTGTTGGAGTTGAAACCACTTCCTCCACACCTCAGGTATGAATTCTTGGGCTCTAATTCTACTGTTCCAGTTATTCTTTCTTCTTGCCTTACTAACTTGCAGGTTGACGCCACTGTGGAGGTGCTTCAAAAGCGAAAAAGGGCAATAGGATGGACTTTGGCGGACATCAGGGGAATAAGCCCCGCATTTT
>NW_017678461.1:17625-21740 GCF_001879085.1 Nicotiana attenuata
AGACAAACACAAACTACCCCTTCCCAAACACTCTTTCCCGGTACTTCAGAGAGTTGAAGGTAAAGAAGAAGAAATTTGATGTTCAGGTAGATCCAGTGGCCCCCTACTCATGGTACAGTCAGTTGGGTCCCGACAACCCAAAGAGGTCCAAAAAGCCTCAGGCATCCACTTCCACCGCACCTGGCCAGTCTGAGGAGCCAGCGGTTATTGAGCAGTCCACTGAGCCTTCCACCATCCCTGCTACCAGTGAGACATTGCCTCAGGGCCCTTCTTCTATTGCTGGTCCATCTACTGCAGCAGACCCGGATGTCCCTTCATCGAAGACCCACAGGTTCACTGCCCACCAGCTTGCTCAGTCTCTAGCCAGTTTGAACAACTGGATGTCAGCTGCGACATCCAAGTTGTCAAACTTGGCCACTGTAGTTCAGGCACAGTCAGCCCCTTCCACAGTTGAGATCCCTCCTTCTATTGAGGAGACACTGAAGAAGATCCTAGCCAACCAGGAAAAGATGATGGAGACACAGAATGCCTTGGCTAAGGCAGTTGGAGCGCACAGCACAGCACTGGGTAAACTAGCTAGGGAGCACAGGAAATTGAGGAAGCAAAAGGCCTCCAAGGAGTCAGTGATGAAGTTGAGGGAGGATGTGGATAAGCTTTTGGCGGATCAGATGCCACTTGACTTACTTTTCGGGGAGCCAACTGTGGATCCAGCAGCAGTTCAGCCACAGCAGGAGGAGACTCCCAGGCCGAGGAAGAAGAGGAAACTCCCTAGCACTGAGGGAGTCGTCATAGAGGTGGCCCAAGTTCATGAGGGTACATCCAGTGTTCCACCGGCGGTTCAGCCTGTCCTTGATCCAGCTCATGTCCCAGCAGCACAGCAGCAGCAGGTTGGAGACCAGTCTGAGGTCCCGGCTACTACAGAGGAACCAGGGACGACAGGAGACCCCACGCATGTGGACTAGGCTTGAGGGGCCTTTCTATATCCTTTTACTCTATTTTTGAGCTTATCTTGGTAGTTGGCATTGGGGACAATGCCAGCTTTTATTCGTGGGGGTGCGCCCTACCATTTTGATTCTGATACATTGGATGACTGTATATATTTATTTCATTTCTAGTCTATGTTTTGGATTGTCTTTGATTTTTAAATAGTTGGCCTGTATATAACTTTTAACTTTGGCTACTTTTAGACTCCTATGTATATATTCATCCCGTTGTATATTCTACTCCCCATTGTATATATTCATTCGGCTTTTCTATTTTCGTTCAAAATTTTTCGTTTTCAGCTTAGTAGTGAGGCTCGTAGCCTTTTGTTTTGGTTTTAGTGTTTTAAATAAGCCCTTGGTTTTCTTAATGCCACGGTTCTTTCCAAGGGTAGTGTGTTGTGCGAACCGGGTGGCTCTTCCCAATGATAGATGGCGTGACAACCTTCTTAAGGGTTTGAGTCCGTTTTTGATTTTTCTTCTTTTGATTTTCAATATTTTGTAGTTAAGAGGACCTCAGGCAAGCTTCACTTGGGCCTAACACATTTGCCTTTGATCCCATGGTCAAAGACATAATGTTGTGTTTAGGATGGTTAAAATTGTGGCCTTGAGACTCTTGTGTTGACCAAACAATCATCATATGGTCGTGTGGGGCCATTGTGCGCTTGAATTGGAACTAAGGTCGTTGTGGGCTCTCAACTCGATGTCCTTAGCAAACCCTGAGTGTGTGTGGTGAGAACTTGAATTGTAAATCTAAGCTCCAAGCCGATGGTCTAGAACTTGCCCTGAATGTTCGTTGAGGTGAAATCATAGGTGAAGCTTGACTTGAGAAGTGAATATAGGCCCTCCTTGGTCCGAACTTCCAAATTTGAACAATTTCCATGACCTACCAATGAAATGATCCCTAGTTCAACCCTTTTGAGCCTTAAACCTTCTTCTTTCATGAACCAAAGCTACAAGCCTATACCCGTTCTCAATGAGACCCTCTCTTGGCACCCAAATCTTCCCTTGAGCAATGGAAAATATCTAAGTTTGGGGGTTGAGACAAGAAAGGCATCAATGCGGTAAAGAGGCACAAAAGCAAAAGAAAAGGGAGGCAATGAAAAAGAGAAAAAAAGACAAAAAGAAATACAAAAGTGAATAAGAACCGGAAAAGGGGATTCAAAGAAAACAAAGTGAAAAAGGTTGTGTAAAAGTAGAAAAAGGAGAAAAGTTTGAATTGCAAAAGAAAGAGTGACAATGTGTCTCTCTAACCCCTTTAAAGAATTGAAAGAAGTGAAATACTCAAATGAGTCAAAAAGTATGCCATAATGAATCAAAGGAAGTACTAAAGGGAAGATTAAACCTAAATGAATAAAAACATGTCCTACCTTCACCCAAAAGCCTTCACAATGACTCCTCAAAAGCCCTATATGATCTTGAGTTGAGGGAAGCCTACATTAGTAGATACTTACATAAGGGGCAAGCATATGGTACCTAAAGCTGAACTTATGACCTTCTTTGTGAGAGAAATGAGTGAAAAATCCATCAACCTCGCGTTGTGTGTCATTACTCTAAAAAGTGAGGTTCGCTTAGGGAGAGTTGAGGATGTGTGAGTTTGGGTTCCACAAAGACCAAGGTATTTGAGAAAAACGCCTTGATGAAATGAGTCAACCCTTGATGCTCTCGTGTCACATTCGATCCATAGTTCTTAAAAGCTTAAAAATGTGTTAATGATGCATTCGTATTGAGGGCAATTGTTAGTCCCAATTGATGCGTGATGAGGCTTCCTTAGGATAAGCTGGAATTTCTTGGATGTTTCCTTTTTAGGGGTGGGTCGTCTTTTATTTGCTTGAGGACAAGCAAAGGTTTGAGTTTGGGGGACTTGATAACTGTGATTTTAACACGTTTTACGCCCATACTTGCCTATGCTTTATGTATGAATTGTCATAAAATAGACCCAGCATGCTTGCAAAGTGCGCTTGATTGCAGGTTTGAGTGACAAGATGACGAAAGTCAAAAATCAGCTCGAAACGGAGTGAAACCTGCTCAAGTGTCAAAAATCATTGAAGCAGGGACAAAAGGACCTAGCGCGGACCGCACTGATTTGCTGCGCGGCCGCGCTAGGAGATTCAGAGAGCATCCATTTCAGGGGTTTCCATGCGTGGTCAGCGCTCTTTTCTACGCGGTCAGCGCTGGTGTCCACGCCGTCGCGCTTCATTGTTGTGCGGTCCGCGCCCATTAGCCTGCGCGGCCGTGCTACCTCTTTTGTGGTCCGCGTCTCCAGCTTCAGTAGTGAATGATCGAAGGCCAAGACCCCTACGTAGCCGCGCTGCATTTCTGCGTGGTCCGCGCCAGCCCCGCAGGGGTATTTTTGTCCAGCTTTTCTAGCATAGTATAAATAGAATATTTTATTATTTCTAGGTCAAGTTTTAGATACCAGATAGCAGCAACACTCGTGAGACGCAAGTTTTAGCCTATTTTGGGCATTTTCATCTTGTTTTATCGTGGATTCTTGTAGATTAACATTCTAGTTAATTAATATGTTGGTTTTATCTACTATTTCTTCAATTTCTGTTGCTATTATGGCTAGCTAAACCCATTATCTAGGGTTGTGGCTCAACCCTAGTGTGGGTAATTAATGGGTGTGATTGTTTAATGCTTGAATGATGTTAGGTGTTTGATATTTGGGTTAATTTTATGTTTTAACTAGGATTTGGTGGTTGCAAACACTAAGTCTAGCTTAGTGGGTCTTGACTCTTCTTGAGAAAGAGTGTCTATGACTCCAAAATTAACCCAACAAGGAATTGGGATGGACCCATGAGAATGGTAGTCCCAATTAACGGGTAAAGCCTCGAGAGAGTAATTACCCAACTTGAACCCTAAGTTGCTTGGCTTGTTAGCCTACCCAACTGGTCTCGAGAGAGTCAATTGGGCAAAATCACTCTTTCTACCGAGAGGTGTGAGAGTGAGTGCAATCGTGCAATGGTTATAGCATAAGCCCCATATTCATCATTCTTGTATTAGGAATCTCTACCCGTTAGTTGACCACCTAGGTAAATGCCACGACCCTAGTGCCTTTCTCTATCTTGCATACAACCTAGAATTAATATCTTAGCATAAATTAGTTATAACTAGTAGTTGCTAAATTGTAGT
>NW_017678462.1:0-205 GCF_001879085.1 Nicotiana attenuata
AGGTAATGGGACCCTATATTGGAAATATCATCAGGTTATGCTGGCATCAACTAGGGAGTGGGACCCTATGGTTGAAAAGTCATCATGTTATGCTGGCATCAACTTGGGAGTGGGACGCTATGTTAGAAAGTCATCAAGTTGCACTGGCATCAACTAGAGAGTGGGACCTTATGCTTGAAAAGTCATCAGGTTATGGTGGCATCAA
>NW_017678462.1:4984-5506 GCF_001879085.1 Nicotiana attenuata
TGGCATCAACTAGGGAGTGGGACGCTTTGTTGGAAAAGTCATCAGGTTATGTTGGCATCAACTAGGGAGTGGGACGGTATTTTGGAAAAGTCATCAAGTTATGCTGGCATCAACTAAGGAGTGGGACCCTATGTTCGAAAGTCATCAAGTTGAGATGGCATCAACTAGGGAGTGGGACCTTATGTCTGAAAGTCATCAGTTATGCTGGCATCAACTAGGGAGTGGGACCCTATGTTGGAAAGTCATCAGTTTATACTGGCATCTTCTAGGGAGTGGGACCCTATGTTGGAAAGTCATCAAGTTGTGTTGGCATCAACTAGGGAGTGGGACGCTTTTTTGGAAAAGTCATTAGGTTATGCTGGCATCAACTAGGGAGTGGGACGCTATATTGGAAAAGTCATCCGGTTATGGTGGCATAAGCTAGGGAGTGGGACCCTATGTTGGAAAGTCATCATATTCTGCTGGCATCAACTAGGGAGTGGCACCCTATGTTGGAAAGTCATCATGTTATGCTGGCATCAA
>NW_017678462.1:6513-6888 GCF_001879085.1 Nicotiana attenuata
ATGGAGTGGGACCTTATGTTTGAAAAGTCATCAGGTTATGCTGGCATCAACTAGGGAGTGGGACCCTATGTCGGATAGTCATCAGGTTATACTGACATCAACTAGGGAGTGGGAACCTATGTTGGAAGGTCATCAAGTTGTGCTGGCATCAATTAGGGAGTGGGATGCTTTGTTGGAAAAGTCATCAGGGTATGGTGGCATCAACTAGGGAGTCGGACCCTATGATGGAAAGTCATCAGGTTATTCTGCCATCAACTAGGGTGTGGGACCCTATGTTGGATAGTCATCAGGTTGTGCTGGCGTCAACTAGGGAGTGAGATCCTATGTTGCGAAGTCATCAAGTTGTGCTGGCAGTCGAACTGGGATGGGACCTAT
>NW_017678462.1:11620-12109 GCF_001879085.1 Nicotiana attenuata
TATATTGGAAAAGTCATCAGGTTATGTTGGCATCAACTAGGGAGAAGGACGCTATGTTGGAATAGTCATCAGGTTATGCTGGCATCAACTAGGGAGTGAGACGCTATGTACGAATAGTCATCAAGTTATGCTGGCATCAACTAGGGATTTGGACCGTATATTGGAAAAGTCATCAGGTTATGCTGGCAACAACTAGGTAGTGGGACACTATGATTGAAAAGTCATCACATTATACTGGCATCAACTAGGGTATGGGACCTTATGTTGGAAAGTCATCAAGTTTTGATGTCATCAACTAGGGAGTGGGATGCTTTGTGAGAAAAGTCGTCAGGTTATGCTTGTATCAAATAGGGAGTGGGGCGCTATGTCGGAAAAGTCATCAGGTTATGCTGGCATCAACTAAGGAGTGGGACCCTATGTTGGAAAGTCATCAAGTTGTGCTGCCATTATCTATGGAGTGGGACCTTATGTTTGAAAAGTCATCAGGTT
>NW_017678462.1:12757-13471 GCF_001879085.1 Nicotiana attenuata
TAGGGTGTGGGACCATATGTTGGAAAGTCATCAAGTTGTACTGGTATCTACTAGGGAGTTGGACGCTATATTGGAAAAGTCATCAGGTTATGCTGGCATCAACTAGGGAGTGGGACCCTATGTTGGAAAAGACATCACGTTATGTTGGCATCAACTAGGGAGTGGTACCCTACATTTGAAAGTCATCAGGTTATGTTGGCATCAAATTGGGAGTGTGACCCTATGTTGGAAAAGTCATCAGGTTATGCTAGCATCAACTAGGGAGTGGGACCCTTTGTTGGAAAACCCATCATGTTATGCTGGCATCAACTAGGGAGTGGGACGCTATGTTGGAAAAGTCATCAGGTTATGTTGGTATCAAATAGGGACAGGGACCCTATGTTGGAAAAGCCATCATGTTATGCTGGCATCGACTAGGGAGTGGGACACTATGTTGGAAAAGTCATCAATTTATGCTGGCATCAACTAGAGAGTGGGACCGTACGTTGGAAAAATCATCAAGTTATGCTGGCATCAACTAGAGAGTGGGACCCTATGTTGGGAAAGTCATCAGGTTATGATGCCATCAACTAGGGAGTGGACGCTATGTTGGAAAAGTCATCATGTTATGCTGGCATCAACTAGGGAGTGGGACCCTATGTTGGAAAAGCCATCATGTTATGCTGGCATCAACTAGGGAGTGGGACACTATGTTGGAAAAGTCATCAGGTTATG
>NW_017678462.1:17934-21739 GCF_001879085.1 Nicotiana attenuata
TTGTGCTGGTATCAGCTAGGGAGTGGGACGCTATATTGGAAAAGTCATCAGGTTATGCTTGCATCAACTAAGGAGTGGGACCCTATGTTGGAAAGTCATCAAGTTCTGCTGGCATCAACTAGGGAGTGGGATCCTATGTTGGAAAGTCATCATGTTATACTAGCATCAACTAGGGAGTGGGACCCTACGATGGAAAAGTCATAAGCTTATGCTGGCATCAACTAGGGAGTGGGAACCTATGTTAGAAAATTCATCAGGTTATGCTGGCATCAACTAGTGAGTTGGACTGTATATTGGAAAAGTCATCAGGTTATGCTGGCATCAACTAGGGAGAAGGACGCTATGTTGGAAAAGTCATCAGGTTATGCTGGCATCAACTAAGGAGTGGGACGCTATGTTGGAATAGTCATACGGTTATGCTGGCATCGACTAGGGATTTGGACCGTATATTCGAAAAGTCATCAGGTTATGCTGGCATCAACTAGGTAGTGGGACGCTATGTTTGAAAAGTCATCACGTTATAGTGGCATCAACGAGGGTATGAGACCTTATGTTGGAAAGTCATCAAGTTGTGATGGCATCAACTAGGGAGTGGGATGCTTTGCAGGAAAAGTCATCAGGTTATGCTGGTATCAACTAGGAGTGGGACGCTATGTCGGAAAAGTCATCAGGTTATGCTGGCATCAACTAAGGAGTGGGACCCTATGTTGAAAAGTCATCAAGTTGTGCTGCCATCAACTATGGAGTGGGACCTTATGTTTGAAAAGTCATCAGGTTATGCTGGCATCAACTAGGGAGTGGGACCCTATGTTGGAAAGTCATCAAGTTGTGCTGGCATCAACTAGGGAGTGGGACCCTATGTTGGAAAAGTCATCAGGTTATGCTGGCATCAACTAGGGAGTGGGACCCTATGTTGGAAAAGTCATCAGGTTATGCTGGCATCAACTAGGGAGTGGGACCCTATGTTGGAAAAGTCATCAGGTTATGCTGGCATCAACTAGGGAGTGGGACCCTATGTTGGAAAAGTCATCAGGTTATGCTGGCATCAACTAGGGAGTGGGACCCTATGTTGGAAAAGTCATCAGGTTATGCTGGCATCAACTAGGGAGTGGGACCCTATGTTGGAAAAGTCATCAGGTTATGCTGGCATCAACTAGGGAGTGGGACCCTATGTTGGAAAAGTCATCAGGTTATGCTGGCATCAACTAGGGAGTGGGACCCTATGTTGGAAAAGTCATCAGGTTATGCTGGCATCAACTAGGGAGTGGGACCCTATGTTGGAAAAGTCATCAGGTTATGCTGGCATCAACTAGGGAGTGGGACCCTATGTTGGAAAAGTCATCAGGTTATGCTGGCATCAACTAGGGAGTGGGACCCTATGTTGGAAAAGTCATCAGGTTATGCTGGCATCAACTAGGGAGTGGGACCCTATGTTGGAAAAGTCATCAGGTTATGCTGGCATCAACTAGGGAGTGGGACCCTATGTTGGAAAAGTCATCAGGTTATGCTGGCATCAACTAGGGAGTGGGACCCTATGTTGGAAAAGTCATCAGGTTATGCTGGCATCAACTAGGGAGTGGGACCCTATGTTGGAAAAGTCATCAGGTTATGCTGGCATCAACTAGGGAGTGGGACCCTATGTTGGAAAAGTCATCAGGTTATGCTGGCATCAACTAGGGAGTGGGACCCTATGTTGGAAAAGTCATCAGGTTATGCTGGCATCAACTAGGGAGTGGGACCCTATGTTGGAAAAGTCATCAGGTTATGCTGGCATCAACTAGGGAGTGGGACCCTATGTTGGAAAAGTCATCAGGTTATGCTGGCATCAACTAGGGAGTGGGACCCTATGTTGGAAAAGTCATCAGGTTATGCTGGCATCAACTAGGGAGTGGGACCCTATGTTGGAAAAGTCATCAGGTTATGCTGGCATCAACTAGGGAGTGGGACCCTATGTTGGAAAAGTCATCAGGTTATGCTGGCATCAACTAGGGAGTGGGACCCTATGTTGGAAAAGTCATCAGGTTATGCTGGCATCAACTAGGGAGTGGGACCCTATGTTGGAAAAGTCATCAGGTTATGCTGGCATCAACTAGGGAGTGGGACCCTATGTTGGAAAAGTCATCAGGTTATGCTGGCATCAACTAGGGAGTGGGACCCTATGTTGGAAAAGTCATCAGGTTATGCTGGCATCAACTAGGGAGTGGGACCCTATGTTGGAAAAGTCATCAGGTTATGCTGGCATCAACTAGGGAGTGGGACCCTATGTTGGAAAAGTCATCAGGTTATGCTGGCATCAACTAGGGAGTGGGACCCTATGTTGGAAAAGTCATCAGGTTATGCTGGCATCAACTAGGGAGTGGGACCCTATGTTGGAAAAGTCATCAGGTTATGCTGGCATCAACTAGGGAGTGGGACCCTATGTTGGAAAAGTCATCAGGTTATGCTGGCATCAACTAGGGAGTGGGACCCTATGTTGGAAAAGTCATCAGGTTATGCTGGCATCAACTAGGGAGTGGGACCCTATGTTGGAAAAGTCATCAGGTTATGCTGGCATCAACTAGGGAGTGGGACCCTATGTTGGAAAAGTCATCAGGTTATGCTGGCATCAACTAGGGAGTGGGACCCTATGTTGGAAAAGTCATCAGGTTATGCTGGCATCAACTAGGGAGTGGGACCCTATGTTGGAAAAGTCATCAGGTTATGCTGGCATCAACTAGGGAGTGGGACCCTATGTTGGAAAAGTCATCAGGTTATGCTGGCATCAACTAGGGAGTGGGACGCTATGTTGGAAAAGTCATCAGGTTATGCTGGCATCAACAAGGGAGTGGGACCCTATGTTGGAAAAGCCATCATGTTAATGCTGGCATCAACTAGGGAGTGGGACACTATGTTGGAAAAGTCATCAATTTATGCTGGCATCAACTAGATAGTGGGACCCTATGTTGGAAAAATCATCAGGTTATGCTGGCATCAACTAGGGAGTGGACCCTATGTTGGGAAAGTCATCAGGTTATGATGGCATCAACTAGGGAGTGGACGCTATGTTGGAAAAGTCATCAGGTTATGCTGGCATCAACTTGGGAGTGGGACCCTATGTTGGAAAAGCCGTCATGTTATGCTGGCATCAACTAGGGAGTGGGACACTATGTTGGGAAAGTCATCAGTTTATGCTGGCATCAACTATAGTGTGGGACGCTATGTTGGAAAAATCATCAGGTTATGCTGGCATCAACTAGGGAGTGGGACCCTATGTTGGGAAAGTGATCAGGTTATGTTGTCATCAACTAGGGAGTGGGACCCTTTGTCAGAAAAGTCATCAGGTTATGCTGGCATCAACTAGGTAGTGGGACCCTATATTGGAAAAGTCATCAGGCTATGCTGGCATCAACTAGGGTGTGGGAAGCTATGTTGGAAAGTCATCACGTTATACTGGCATCAACTAGGGAGTGGTGACCCTATGTTGGAAAGTCATCAGGTTATGCTGGCATCAACTTAGGAGTGGGAACCTATGTTACAAAGTCATCAAGTTATGCCTGCATCAACAAGGGAGTGTAACCCTATGTTGGAAAGTCATCAGGTTATGCTGGCATCAACTAGGGAGTGGGACCCTACGTTGGAAAGTCATATAGTTGTGGTGGTATCAACTACGGAGTGTGATCCTATGTTGGAAAGCCATCAAGTCACGCTGGCAACAACTAGGGAGTGGGACCCTATATTGGAAAGTCATCAGGTTATGCTGGCATCAACTAGGGAGTGAGCCCTATGTTGTAAGAGTCATCAGGTTATGCTGGCATCGACTAGGGAG
>NW_017678463.1:0-21721 GCF_001879085.1 Nicotiana attenuata
AATAACGAAAAGTAAAAATAAATGGTAAATTTGTATACATACCAAAAGTGCAAAATAGCAGTAAAGAAAAATCAGTATCATAATTACAATCCAATTATCAAATCATCAAAATA
Organism: Nicotiana attenuata; assembly: GCF_001879085.1. Lineage (NCBI taxonomy): Eukaryota > Viridiplantae > Streptophyta > Magnoliopsida > Solanales > Solanaceae > Nicotiana > Nicotiana attenuata. Next base: position 114 of record NW_017678463.1, read on the forward strand.
GGACCACCACCCCCCCCCCAATAAAACTAGCATTGCCCTCAATGCTAATAGCAAAAAAAATAAGATCAAGGAGGGGTTAGAGAGTAAAGAAAACTCCTTATGGGTCCTCTGTCTGCATGGGGCCTGTGGCTGGGTCCTTCGAGCACATCCCTCGGGGTCCTGTGGCTGGCCTGAGGCACCTCCCTCAGGGTCCTCCAGCTCAATCTCCAAGTCATCAGCCTGGGGAATCAGTCTCCTCCTCCTAGGCTATCCATCAGCCTCCTGCTCCAGTACCTGCTCTGCCTGAGTTGCTGGAATTGGGTCTTCTAATAATAGCTCCAATGGTATGTCGCCAGCTGATTTCATCTTCTCCACCTCTCCTCTCAACAGTTTCACTGACTCCTTTGAGGCCCGAGTCTTTTTCAGCTTCCTTGTCTGCTTGCTCAGCTCCTTAATTGATTTTCATTGAACTGCCAGAGCATCCATGATAAGCTTCTGGTTGTCCAGGAGCTTCTTCTGGTTTTCCAGAAGCTCCTTAAGAGATTCCTCCACTGAAGTTGGCACCTAGGGCTGTGCGGGAATTGACTGGGTTGCCACTGAGCTGGAAAGTAGAGACAGCTTTGATATTGCTGCCTGCATCGAGTTGTTGATGCTGGAGAGTGTTTGGTTCAACCTATGAGCAGTCAACGGGTATGCAAACGAGGAGGGCACTGAGAAAGGCATAGAAGTAGATGGTCCGGCAGGAGGCTGTGGTATGGCAGTAGGAGGCTCGGAACCAGTAGCCACCACCCCTGGCTCTTCAGACTGGCCAGTGGACGTGGAGGTTTTTCCCTTTGACTTGGGGTTGCCTGGACCCTGAAGATTGTACCATGAGAAGAGCGTCTTGGGTTTCACCTTGGTATCAAAGTACCTTTTCTCAACCTCCTGATCCTCCAAGTACATGGTGAGGAAGTTCGGGAAGGGGTATGATGTCTCATCCTTGCTGACCACTCTGGTGATTACCTTGGACATGATATTCCCGACATTGATCGGGTACCCCGCCATGATGGCTGCCACTATAATCGCCTGGGAAACCGGAATGTTACTCTCATGAGTAGTGGGGTTCAATCTGCTGCATACAAACGTCTCCCAACCCTTCGCCTCGAAGTTCAGGGTGTTCCTGTAGATAGGGACCCCCGCTGTCAACCAAGCTGGAGTAGTACCCGGGAGAGCAAGTATTGATGTCAACCACGGGCGGGCCGCCTCATCCATGGCCACCTTCTCTAAGTATAAAGACTCGTCCTCATCCATGAATCCAACGTAGTCGTTAAGAGTCTTTCCATCAAAATTGATCTTCAGGTTCCGCACCTTAGTCACAAATGTGCCATTTTTTGATGTGGGCGACATTGACATAAAATTCCTTTACTAGGTGTTCATTAGCATCCGACAGCCTGCTTGTGAGGTGTTTCCACCCCACTCTTTCATCAAATTGCCGCTTCACATTGGGGTTGTGGGGCAGAAGGTCCCTCTATATAAATTGACGCTCATGTATGAGTGACCTGTGAGGCCACCACTCCCGAAATTTGTGGTAGGCCTTCTCACTAACAAACCTCTACTACCACACCGCTGGGTTTCTTGTTCTTTCCAAACCTCCAGTTTGGGTATCACCCCCTCTCCCGTCATCCGGTGTCTCAGCATCTATATATAGGGTCCTGTCCAGGTGAAGAAGCTGTAGGAGAGGCTGATGTTGAGGACTCACTACTCTCCACTAAGCCATCAGACGACTCAGAAGAAGCAGGAAAAGTAGGAGAGGCTGGGGGTGTAGGCACGTCTCTCAATCGAAATCTCCCTGGGAAGTCAGGTACATGGGTGGGCATATAATCGCCATTCGAGGCCTCCCGGGAGGGAACATAATCACTTCCCTCAGAGTGGGATGCAGCTCTGTCTGCAGCTCTGATATCCTTCCGCATTTTCCCAATAGACTGCCGTACTGCTGGGGGTAACTTGATTTGTCCTCGTCCCGTACCCCGGGAGGACTCTACTCTCCCTTTTTGTTTCTCACTGCCACCTTTAGATTTGACCATTGTCTGCATACACAATCAGTGGAAGATAGTTAGTATTGGTGCTAGAAGAAGCAATAAAGAAAAGCAGATGAACAATTGACAATGTTATAACAACTCTCAGAACCGCTGATAGCGGATAAAAAAGGGCGGCCGCGGAATGAGTACAGCTGAGAGCGAAAAAAGGGCCGCGGCCGTGGAGGCATGGGGATCAGACTACCCATACTCTGATTCTAAAGAACCGCTGAGCGCGGAATGTTAGGCGCGGCCGCGGAAGTTACACTGCTGTCCGCGGAAAAACAACCGTGGTCGCGGACCCATTTTGTGTGCTTCTCTGAACAATTGTGCTGCTGACCGCGAAAAATGCAGCACGGCCGCGTAAAGCGGGCCGCTATTAGTGGAATTTGCCACCGCTGACGGCAGTATTCAAAACTTCCAAACTCAGATTTTGCACATGAACGGTGACCGCGACAATACATCGGCGGCCGCGGAATTCAACAACGAACTGAGCAACCGAGGGTTTCAATTTTTCTTGCCATTAGCGGATATCATATACACTATTAACCCCAACTAGGTATTAATTAAGCAACCCTAACTATTTAAGCGTAATTTAATTAGCACTAATGAACCCTAATTGAAAATTAAAAGAAAAGAAGAAGAAGAAGTAAAAACTAACAAATTAAAGAAAAACAAGTATAAATTGATGAACAATTATGAAGTGAAATTACCAGTTGTGTAATGAGTTATGATAATGGACTTTATTTTTTGTGCTTGTGTGGATTAGGGCTCAGATGAACAGAGAAATATTTGCTTGAGAAATCAAAGATCAAAAAGGGTAAAAGGTCTCAGGACCTTCTATTTATACAAAGTACCCTGGGACCCACAGAGCTCACCTGGCGCGGCCGCTGAATTTCACCGCGGTCCAAGCTTTTGACTTACAGAAGGGTTGCTTGCTTAACACTTCTGCTGAGAGCGAAAAATGAGGTGCGGCCGCAAAATGTCACTGCTGACCGCGAAAAATCCGCCGCGGACGCGGATGAAACTTCAGAGAAGTCTCATTTTAGACTTTCAAGTCCGCGTCCGCGTCCGCGTCCGCGTCCGCTACCAAATTACGCCTCTGCGAACTGGCCTCCGCTGACAGCGAAAAATGGAGCGCTGTCAGCGGTCCAACTACAGATTGTGCCAAATTTTTCCAGCTATGTCGTGCACTGCATCAAACATTCCTACACACATCTCATAACCAGTTAGTCCATAACAAATCCTACACTAAGAAGAAAATCAAAAAGAAGAAAAACACATGGGTTGCCTCCCAAGAAGCGCCTGATTTAACATCGCGACATGATGCAGGTTACCATAAATCATTTGAGATGGATCATTGCCACCATGTGGCTGTCATCAAACTTGCCAAGATAGTGCTTCACTGTGTGCCCATTAGCTCTGAAGACTTCACCATTTTTGTTTTTCAAATCAAGAACACCAAACGGAGTTACATGCACCACCTCAAAAGGACCACTCCATTTTGACTTGAACTTTCCCGGAAACAGTCGTAACCGAGAGTTGCATAAGAGAACCAAGTCACCTTCCTTGAATTCCTTGCTATGGGCATACTTGTCATGTAAGTACTTCATCTTGTCCTTATACAAGGACGAGCTGGAATAGGCATGAAACCGGAACTCATCAAGCTCATTAAGTTGCTCTACCCGGAGATTTGCTGCAACACCCATTCAAGATTTAACTTTTTCAAAGCCCAAATGGACTTGTGCTCCAACTCAAACGGAAGATGGCAAGCTTTCCCGAATACCAACCGGTACGAGACATACCAATTGGAGTCTTGTAAGCTATCTTGTAAGCCCACAAAGCATCAACCAGTTTCTTTGACCAGTCAGTCCTATTTGCATTGACAGTCTTTGACAATAAGCTCTTTATCTCCCTATTGGAGACCTCTACTTGACCACTAGCCTGAGGATGGTAAGGGGTTAAAACCTTGTGATTGACACCATATTTTGCAAGCAAAGTGTCAAATGCCTTATTGCAGAAATGAGAACCCCCATCACTGATGATTGCTCTAGGAGTGCCAAACCGAGTAAAGACATTCTTCTTAAGAAAAGCCACCATACTCCGGGCCTCGTTGTTGGGTAAAGCCACGGCCTCAACCTACTTGGAAACATAATCAACGGCCACCAGAATGTACGTGTTGCCACATGAACTCACAAAAGGTCCCATGAAGTCAATGCCACATACGTCAAATATGTCAACCTCAAGAGTAGTGGTGAGAGGCATTTCATCCTTCTTTGAAATTCCACCAGCTCTCTGACACTCATCACATCTCTTCACAAGCTCACCCGCATCCTTGTACAATGTAGGCCAATAAAAACCACAGCTAAGCACCTTTGAAGTTGTCCTTGCCCCACCATGATGACCACCGTAGGGAGAGGAATCACAAGCATCAAGAATACTCATTTTCTCCTCTTCCGGGACATATCTCCGGATCGCACCATCATTACAAATTTTGAACAAACAAGGCTCATCCCAGTAGTAGTCCAAGCTATCTCGTTTAAGCTTCTTTCTTTGGTTAGAAGAGAGCTCATACGGAACAATGCCGGTCACAAGAAAGTTGGCAACATCCGCGAACCAAGGCATGCTATTCACAGATACGGAGAGGGGTTTCTTATCGGGGAAAAATCATTAATTTCGAGGCCATCACGGGGCCTCCACTCCTCCTCCAAGCGGGATAACTAGTCCGCCACTTGGTTTCCACACCCCTTTCTATGAACAATCTCAAGGTCAAACTCTTGAAGCAATAGAACTCATCTCATCAACCGAGCCTTAGAATCCTTCTTTATCATCAAGTAGCGGAGTGCTGCATGGTCAGTATGAACTATCACCTTGGCACCCATGAGATAAGATCTAAACTTCTCCATTATAAACATAATTGCTAGCAACGCTTTTTCCATCACCGTGTAATTTACTTGAGCATCATCCATTGTTTTGCTTGCATAATACACCAGGTGAAACATCTTGTTTACTCTTTGACCCAAGACCGCTCCTACCACAACATCACTTGCGTCGCACATGAGCTTAAGGTAAGCTCCAATTGGGTGCGGTAATAATGGGAGTGTATGTCAATTTGTACTTGAGAAGTTCAAAAGCTTTCATGCATTCATCATTAAACACGAACTTTGCATCCTTTTCCAATAATTTGCACAAAGGATTCACTACCTTAGAAAAGTCTTTTATGAATCTTCGGTAGAACCCTGCATGCCCAAGAAAACTCCTAACCCCCTTGACTGAAGTAGGAGGAGGAAGCTTTGAAATCACTTCAATCTTCGCCTTGTCCACCTCTATACCGTTCTTTGAGATCTTATGGCCGAGGACAAGGCCCTCCTCGACCATAAAGTGGCATTTTTCCCAGTTAAGCATAAGATTTGTCTCTTCACACCGGGCTAGCACCTTATCAAGATTCTTCAAACACTCATCAAAGGAGTCACACACAACACTAAAATCATCCATGAATACTTCTAAGAAATCCTCCACCATGTCCGTAAAGATAGACATCATACACCGCTAGAAGGTAGCCGGTGCATTACACAAACCGAATGGCATCCGTGAAAATGCAAAGGTCCCGTACGGGCATGTGAAGGTGGTTTTCTCTTGGTCTTCCGGAGCAATCAAAATCTGGTTGTAACCTGAGTACCCATCCAGAAAGCAGTAAAAGGCACGCCCACCAAGTCTATCCAGCATTTGGTCAAGAAAGGGCAATGGAAAATGATCTTTGCGGGTCACTTTATTCAGCTCTCGATAGTCCATGCATACCCTCCATCCGGTGACAGTCTTGGTGGGAATCAACTCGTTTTGCTCATTGGTGACCACAGTCACAGCACCCTTCTTCGGCACACATTGCACCGGTGAAGTCCAAGAACTATCCGAGATGGGGAGCACAACCCATGCATCTAGCCACTTAATCACCTACTTTTTGACAACCTCTTGCATAGCTTCGTTAAACCTCCTTTGATGTACCACGGAGGGCTTGGCATCATCTTCAAGTATAATCTTGTGCATGCAAAAGGCGGGGCTTATTCCCTGAATATCAGCTAGAGTCCATCCAATTGCCTTCTTCATTCTTTTGAGCACCTCCAGTGTGGCATCTACCTGCACGTTAGTAAGACAAGAAGAAAGAATAACAGGTAAAGTTGAACTAGGGCCCAAGAATTCATACCTGAGGTGTGAAGGCAAAGGCTTCAACTCCAAAATGGGAGGTTCCTCAATTGAGCACTTTGTTGGTGGAGTCTTTCTGTTCTCAAGATCCAAAGAAAGCTTACGGGGCTCATAAGAATAAGAACCCATTCCGTGCAAAGCATTTACACACTCCACCCTACCTTCATCTTCATTCACATCAAGGTTCAACAATACCGCTTCTAAAGGATACTCCACGTTGATTATGGCACTAGTATCATCAACTATCACCTCCGTGACAAGATCCACAAAAGAGCAAACTTCAGTACTATTTGGCTGCCTCATTGATTTGCACACATGAAAGACCATTTTTTCGTCACCCACCGGGAAGGTGAGCTCCCCTGCTTCCACATCAACCAATGCCTTCCCAGTTGCTAGAAAAGGCCTTCCCAATATTATAGGCACCTCATAGTCGACTTCACAGTCAAGAATCACAAAATCAGCAGGCAAAATAAACTTGTCCACCCGGACAAGAACATCATCAATAATACCAAGCGGCCTCTTCATTGTTCTATCTGCCATTTGCAATCTCATTGAAGTAGCTCTCGGTTGACCAATACCCAAAGTTTTGAACACGGAGTAAGGCATCAAATTTATACTTGCTCCCAAATCACACAATGTCTTTGCAAAATCTACACTCCCAATGGTACATGGAATGGTGAAAGCGCCGGGATCTTCAAGCTTTGGAGCCATCGAGTGCACAATCGCACTCACTTGATGTGTCATTTTGATGGTCTCACAATCTATATATCTCTTTTTAGTCACCAATATAAACTTGGCGTAACCCGGCATTTGCTCAAGAGCTTCCACCAAAGGAACGTTGATCGACAAGCTTTTCATCATCTCAATAAACTTCTTAAATTGGTTTTCATTCTTTTGCTTTGCAAGTCTTTGAGGGTAAGGTGGAGGAGGCCTTGGCAAGGGAGCCTTAGCCTTGGGCACTACCGTTTCTGATATGTCTATTACGTGTTCCCTAGACGGGTTCGCGTCATGTTGAGTCTCCACCTCAATATCATTAATATCAATTCTCACTTCGGCATTCAGATTCTCTTCACTCACTTGCTCATCAACTATAGGAACATCATCATCTTGAACTTCAACCTCATCACTCACAACTTCCTTTTGCTTGGAGGTATTCACTTCACCACCTCTACCGCTTCTTATGATCACCGCCATTGCATGCCCGGTATTGTTCCCACCCTTCGGGTTTACTACCGTATAACTAAGTAGATCCCCCTTAGGGCGAGTATCCAAAGATTGCAAAATCTGGCCAAGTTGAACCTCCAAGTTTCGGATTGAAGTATTATGGGATGCCAACTGGGCATCAGAGTCGGCGTTCTTTTTCATCATTTGTTCAAACATCATCTCGATCCTTCCCATCTCATTGTTTGATGAGCTAGGACCTTGGGACGGAAATGGAGGCGGGTTGTTTGGTTGTTGATACATCGGAGGTCTTTGAATGCCTTGCCCCCGATTCCCTTGATTGCCATTATTCCAACCCCCTTGGTTGTTGTTGCCTCCCCAATTGATGTTGTTGCCATTCCAGTTTCCATGGTTGTTCTGGATGCCCCAATTTTGATTGTTGTTCCCCCAGTTGCTATTTACCTGTTGGTTTTGATTCCCCCAATTTCCTTGGGATCTCTACTGTTGTTGTTGGTTAGGAGCATTGTCCCTTTGTCCATGGTAATTGTTCACGTACTGGACTTCTTCACTTTGCTCATCATACCCATCATCTTGGTTGAAACCACTACTACCTTGCTCATATTGATCCGGATTTCCTTGACTTTGTTGACCTCTTTGTCTCCTCTTGTTGACCAACATGTTTACACCTTCCATAGCATTTACTTGTCTCGACGCTTGAACTTGCTGCAATTGAGCTTTTGCCAACTGGTTCGTTGTTGTAGGTACTCTGCTATTGCCTGGCCATGGTCGTGGAGCTCTTTGTGCAGGTGAATGACAGTGGGATCACCCTGTGGCACATTAGCTCGACTTTACCAAGCTGAGGAAGTATCTGCCATCTCATCCAAAATCTCACACGCCTCAGCATAAGGTGTGTTCATAAAATTTCCCCCTGCAAGCTGGTTCACTACACACTGATTGGTCGTGTTAATGCCACGGTAGAATGTTTGCTGGATCATTGCTTCGGTCATGTCATTGTTCAGACATTCTTTCACCATTGTCCGATACCTCTCCCAAATCTCATGAAGTGGTTCATTAGGTTCCTGTTTGAAGGCCAAGATCTCATCTCTCAATGTCGCCATATGCCCCAGCGAGAAAAACTTTGCTATAAACTTGTCCTCCAGCTCATCCCACGTAGTGATAGAATGGTTGGGAAGTCTTTCGAGCCAGTCCAAAGCTTTCCCTCTAAGTGAAAAAGGGAACAATCTCAATCTCAATGCATCCTCCAACACATTAGACTGTTTGCTTCCCTAGCAGGTATCCACAAAGCCTTTAAGATGTTTATATCCATTCTGATGGGGAGCACCTGTGAAGTACCCTCGTTGCTCCAATAAAGTCAACATCACATTTGTAATTTGGAAATTTCCCGCCTGGATCCGGGGTGGGAGAATTGCACTTGCGTATCCTTCATTTGGAAGCACCCGAGGAGCAACTCATGGAGGAGGTGGGGGAGGGTCTAGAACATTGTCATTGGCCTGGCGGCCTCTTCTTTGACCTTGAGGTACTAGAGGCACCTCATCTTCACCATTATCATCTACCTCCTCCCCCGGAACATTTCCAAAAGGATCATTGTTTGCCATGTTGTACCTGAATCGCTTAACTTACACAAATTAGTAAAATAGAAGGAAAGAAAAACAAAACACAAAACTAGTCAGATAGATAGACAAAACCATTTAGCTCCCCGGCGCCAAAAAGTGATCGGCTCCAACCCTATACCACTATAGAATGGCAAGAGTGGTCAATGCAGCTTTTACCCGAAAGGTCGGGATCGATTTCCATAGAGAGCTAATATTAGTTTGGAATTGGGTTTCTATCTAATCTAGCTATGTGCGATGTTCTTAATTGCACTTCCAATCATTCTTTGTTTTGGTTACTATTCTACTTTTAACACTAATGTAGAATGAAAATAACCTAAGTAAGATATTTTTGAAAGGGTTTTCTCTATTTGTAAAAAGGCACTAGGAAAGTGACTTTCACCTAGGTGAGTCTTGTTATAATTGGGATCATGATATAACCATTGCACATAATTACTCACTCTATACCTCTCGGTGGTTTGAGTGACTTTGCCCTAATTGGCTTTCTCAAGCCCAATTGGGTGTTCAAATAATGCAAGCAAAATTGGCTCAAGTTGGGTATTACTATCTCTAGGTTTAACGCTTTAATTGGGGCTATCAATCTCTTGAATGCACCCCAATTCCTTGTTAGTCTGAATTACCTAGACTTAGTCTCTCTTTCTCAAGAGGATACTAAGTCAAAAAGGCATAAATCAGTGTTTGCAACCACCAATTCAATAATTAAAGCATGAATCAAGCTAAATATCATTAACCCATAAACATTTAAACCCTAAAATTGAAGACCCATTAAATACCCACACTAGGGTTGAGCCACAACCCTAGCTAATGGATTTAGCTACTCATAATCAAAGAGGAAATTAAAGATTTAGATGAAATATAACCCATAACAAGTAATTACAAGAGTAGAATGTTAGATGAATGGTTAACAAAGCACTAAAATTACTCTAAAAAGCAAAAAGTTGTTGTTCACGTGTTCCTCAAAACAACAGATACCCTATAAATCTGAAAAAGAACTATTTATACACAGCTAAATTTTTCGAACAAAATTGCCCCTACGGAGATTCCGCTAACAGCAGAAAACACGTCGCCTCAGCGCTAGGACTTCGGCGGCCGTGCAAAAGCAAGCGCGGACCGTGGTTCTTCTCTTCTGAGCTGGATCTGAACTTGAGTTCACTGGGAGCGAAAATCACCCGCCTCAGCGCTCCTTCAACCGCGGCCGCGAAATATGTCCGCGGACCGCGCCTTTCAATTTGAGCTCTAAACTTTAGTCCTCTTATTCTTAATTCCGCTGAGGGCGAGAATTGGATCGCGGCCGCGTCAGATGATACTGCTGCGGCGCAATTTCATCGCGGGCAGCGGTGACTGTTAAGCTCAAAAATGTCTCTCTGAACCTTGCTGCCGCTGAGAGCGTACTTAAGACTGCCTCAGCGGTGGACCTTCCGCGTCCTCTTCTATTTCTTCGCTGTCAGCGCCCTTTTGACTCAGCTTTGAACTTGTGCAGGTTTCACTCCTTTATGATCTGGTTATGACTTTCTTGTCTCTTTTTGACCAAACACTGCAAACAAGCTCAATAAGTTAGCTTTCGGGAATATTTGTACACGCTTTTAATCCAAAACCTAAGCAAAAAGGAGCACAAAATAGGCTAGAATCCCTAGTTATCAACGAGTACGTACACGGACTATTTGATATAAAACTCCATTTTTCACTAAGTCATAACCTGTTTCTCCTTATTTGAACTACACTAGCATATGTAGCTATCCTGTTTAGTTTAGAATAGCATGCCTACGTGTTTTAACTACCTATATGAACTCAGTGCAGCATGTTTAGTGAAATTACCTGCTTCCATGACTTGAACTTAGTCTAAACTGTAGGTTTTCTTGCTGTAACTGTCAGTTCTGTTGGTTGAGCTGCATATTTACTTTGGGACTATGGAACGGTATTTTGGGAGATCCATTTGTAGTGCGCATTTACTTTGGGACTATGGAACGGTATTCCGGAGACCCCCTGCACATTTACGTTTGGGACTAAAGACGGTATCTCGGGAGATCCCCTGTTGTTATCTCTGTGTTCTGAGCTGTTTTCTTTCTATAATTCTATTCCTGTTAGATTTCCGTATTTATTTTGACTGTGATATCTCATTTTGTCTTATCATTATATTTATACCAGTAGGGCCCTGACCTGATCTCGTCACTGCTCGTCCAAGGTTAGGTTTGGCACTTACTAGGTATCGTTGTGGTGTACTCATACCCTTCCCTACACATGTTTTTCGTGTGCAACTCCAGGTACCGATTATCAACCGCATTACCAGTGAGTGTGGGACAACTGTAGAGACTTCAAGGTACATCTGTCGCGTCTGCAGACCTCGAAGTCCCTATCTACTCTTCCCCATGTCAAACACTTCTTATTTTCTTCTTTTATTAGACTCTGGAGTATAGAAGTTGATCTCGCCCAAACTCACACCACAATTATAGGTAGTGAGGCGGTCGATGCAATAATAAAAACACAATGCAAATCGGGGTCGAATCCACATGGATTTAGAATTGGGATTAGGTATATATTTAGTGTAATTGTATGATGTGCCTCAAATTGCACTTCCACATTCTTGTTTTTTGTTTCTATTTCTACTTTAAGCTATTGATTGCAATTATAAACTAGGAGACAATATTTTTGGTTTTGGTTATTTTTCAAATGATAAAGGATCTAGGGTCGTGACTTCCTCCAAGGTGGTTACCTAACGGGTCGTAAACTCAAGAGCAAGTTTGATTAGTCGGGGTTGTAATATAGCAATCATACGCAATTACCCACTCTATACCTCTCAGTAGTTTGAGTAATTTTGCCCAATTTGGCTTTCTCACGACCAAATGGGTATTGCACAAAACAAGTGATATATGCTCAAGTCGGGTCTTACTATCTCTAGATTTGACCCTTTAATTGGGGCTATCAATTTCTTGAGTTTACCCTAATTTCTTGTTAGCCAAGTTTTCCTAGACTTCGTCTCTCTTTCTCAAGTAGAGACTAAGTTAAATAGGCACGAATCAATGTTTGCGACCATTAATTCTTGGATTCAAGCAAGAACTAGGCTAAATATCACTAACCCATTCACAAACAAGCCCTAAGTCAAACACCCATTAAGTACCCACACTATGGTTGGGCCACAACCCTAGCTAGAATTTAGCTACTCATGAAAAACTACAGAAATTAAAGAAGAAATTAAGATAGAATACATAATAATTGATTAGGGAAAGAAAATCTAATGTTTAGAAGCTAATCTAGTACAAAATTACACAAAACAGTAAAGAAAACAGCTCAGGTGCTCTCCCCAATACTCAACTTAACTTAAAAATGATAAAGAGTTCTATTTATACTAAACTGAAAATATCTTGAAAAAATGCCCCTGCCGAGGTTGTGCGGTTGTACAATTCTAGTGTGGTCGCACAATTCTAGTGAGGTCCGCACAAATAGCCTTGGTTTGATAGGTTCCATCTCTGCGGCCGCACAATTCTAGGTTGCGACCGCACTCTTTCTTCTTGTGCGGACCGCACATTTATGAGTGCGGCTGCACTCTTGCTTCTGCGGCCGCACAATTATAGTGCGGTCCACACTCCTTGACTTTGGACTTGAACCCAACTCTCTGATTCTTCTCATCTGCGGACCGCGTAATTGTGAGTGATGCCGCACTTGTCATCCTGCTGCCGCATAATTATGGTGCGGTCTGCATAATCTGAAGAGAAACTGACATGGCTCTTTCTTTGTTTTGCGGCCGAACACATTATTATGCGGTCCGCACTGTGGGCCTTTTTGCCTTGTTTTGTTCCTTGTCCACTTTTGACTCCTTTATGAGTTGATTTTGATTTCTTTGGCTCATATTGCAACACTCCTGCAAACGAGTACATTTCATTAGTTTTCAGTAATACCTTTGAGCATTTTTTTTAGCTAAAACGCGAGTAAAAGAGAGCAAATAAGCGGTCAAAATCCCTACTTATCAGAAGTACTGTTTCTTTTTGTAGCTTGTGACTTGCGATATTCCGGGTTTTTGGGAGAGCTTATGTACACTTCGAGAGTGGTTATTGTATATGGTGAGCGGCATCTTAATTTCTAGTTAAAAATGTACCTGTTAGTTGTTAGCTTTTATGTTTTCGTTTCAGTTTTCTGCAAATGTTAGGCTTACCTAGTCGTAGAGACTAGGTTCCATCATGATGGTTCACGGAGGGAGAACTTGGGTCGTGACAAGTTGGTATTAGAGCTCTAGGTTCATAGGAGTCGTAAGTCACAAGCCGGTTTATTAGAGTCTCGCAGATCGGTACGGAGACGTCTATACTTATCTTCGAGAGGCTATGGAACTATTAGGAAAATTCCACCTCATTTGATTCCTTGTCGTGTGATATTATTGACTTCGAAATTCTAAACTGCTGTCATCTATTCCCTCACAGATGGTGAAGACACGTGCAGCCGGAGATGATCAGGCACCCGCGCCCCCTACTACAGCCGCCAGAGGCCGGGGCTGGGGTAGAGGCCGAGGACGCCCACAGGATGCAGCCAGAGCACCCGAGCAAGCTGCTATAGAGGAGCCACCAATAGCTCCAGTCGGAGCGCAGCCACTTGAGACGCCTACTACTACTACACCAACTCTTCAGGAGACCCTTGCATAGTTCCTGAGCATGTTTGGTACTCTAGCTCAGGTAGGGTTGATTCGCCTTGCTCCAGCCATATGTCAGGCAAGGGGAGGAGCACAGACTCTCGCCGCCCGCACCCTAGAGCAGCGGATCCAGGTTTATCAGATTCTAGAGGTTATACCGGTACCACCTGTAGCCCGAGTTCAGCCCGAGAGTAGGGCACCAGCTTCAGAGGAAGAGCAGCGTAGGCTCGAAAGGTACAAAAAGTATGACCCTCCTACATTCAGTGGTCTAGCGTCAGAGGATACTCAGGGATTTCTGGAGGAGTGCTATCGTATCGTCCATACTATGGGCACAGCAAAGTCGAGTGGGGTTTCTTTTCTAGCTTTTCAGCTTCGAGGAGTAGCCTATCAGTGGTGGCGTACTTATGAGTTGGATAGTCCGGCTGAGGCATCATTCCTTACATGGACTCAGTTCTCGGACATGTTTTTGAGAGAGTATGTCCCTTAGAGCCTCAGGGACGCATGGCGCGCGGAGTTTAAGCAGTTGCACCAGGGTGCTATGATTGTTTCAGAGTATGCAGTCTATTTTAGTGACTTGCCTAGACATGCACCGGCCTTGGTTTCTACAGTTCGAGAGAGGGTCCGTCCGTTTATTGAGGGACTCCATCCCAGCATCAGGACTAGCATGGCCTGGGAGATAGAGATGGATATCTCGTATCAGCAGGTTGTGAGTATTTCCAGGAGAGTGGAGGGCATGCTTGCTCGGGATAAGGAGGAGAGAGAGGCCAAGAGGTCTCGAGAGTCTGGGCATTATTTTGGTGCCCGTGCCCCAGCTGTAGTTCGTTATGGTAGGGGCTATGTGAGTCGCCCCGTTCATTCAACTCTTCCCGCTGCCAGTGGTATTCCAGCTCCTCCTAGACCTCAGGAGCCTTATTATGCACCTCCAGTATCTAGCGTGCCTCCTGCACTAGGTGCTTTTAGCGGTCAAACTAGCAGACCTGGCCCGAGCCAGCCACGCCCTCCTAGAGCTTTTTTTTTAGTGTGGCAACACTCGCCATATGGTAAGGGATTGCCCTAGACTTAGGAGGGGTGCACCTCCACAGACTTCTCAGCCAAAGCGTGCTCCATAGTGTTCCCAAGCTATGATTACGGCACCAGCTGCCACTCCACCTGCTCAACCAGCTCGAGGTGGAGGTCGGGGAGGTAGAGGTCGCCCTAGAGGGGAGGCCAGGCCAGATACTCTGCCCTTACTGCTCGTACAGATGTTGTTGCTTCTAATTCTGTCATTACAGGTACTATTCCGGTCAGTCATAGAGATGCATTGGTTCTATTCGTTCCAGGCTCCACTTATTCCTATGTGTCCTCTTATTTTGCCGCACATTTAGGCGTATCTCGGGATTCTTTGAGTTCCCATGTTTATGTGTCTACTGCTGTGTGAGATTCTCTTGTTGTGGACCGCCTGTATCGGTTGTGTTTGATTGCTCTTAGTGGTTTTGAGACTAGAGCCAATTTATTATTACTCAGCATGGTAGATTTTGTTGTTATCTTGGGCGTGGACTGGTTGTCGCCCCATTATGCTATTCTTGATTGTCACGCCAAGACCATGATGCTGGCTATGCCAGGTGTACCGCAATTAGAGTGGAGGGGTACCTTAGATTACACTCCCAGCAGAGTTATTTCATTTCTTAAAGCTCAACGAATGGTTGAGAAGGGGTGTGATGCGTATCTAGCCTATGTGAGAGATGTCAGTATTGATACCATTATAGTTGAGTCAATCCCAGTAGTGAGGGATTTCGCTGATGTGTTTCCAGCTGATTTTCCAGGCATGCCGCCCGGTAGAGATATTGATTTTGGCATTGATTTGTTGCTGGGCACTCAGCCCATATCTGTTCCTCCTTATCGTATGGCCCCTCCTGAGTTAGGAGTTGAAGGAACAATTACATGAATTTCTTGATAAGGTCTTCATTCGGCCTAGTGTGTCACCTTGGGGTGCTCCTATCTTGTTTGTGAAGAAAAATAATGGTTCTATGCGTATGTGCATTGATTATTGCCAGGTGAACAAAGTCACAGTGAAGAACTGGTATCCTTTGCTTCGTATTGATGACCTATTTGATTATTTACAGGGTGCCCGAGTGTTTTCCAAGATTGATTTACGTTCAGGTTATCATCAATTAAAGATTCGGGAGCCGGATATCCCGAATACTGCTTTCAGGACTCGGTATGGTCATTACGAGTTCCTTGTGATGTCATTTGGGCTGACTAACGCTTCAGCAGCATTTATGCATTTGATGCACAGTGTATTCCGGCCTTATCTTGACTCGTTTGTCATTTTCTTTATTGACGACATTCTGGTGTACTTCTGGAGCCGGGAAGATCATGAGCAGCACCTGAGGACTGTGCTTCAGACCTTGAGAGAGAAGAAATTATATGCAAAGTTCTCAAAATGTGAGTTCTGGTTGGATTCCGTGGCATTCTTGGGTCACGTAGTGTCGAGTGAAGGGATCAAGGTGGATCCGAAGAAGGTGGAGGCAGTGCAGAGTAGGCCTAGATCGTCCTCAGCTACGGAGATCCGGAGCTTCCTTAGTTTGGCGGGGTATTACCGTCGATTTGTTGAGGGATTCTCTTCTATTGCAGCACCTATGACCAGGCTGACCCAGAAGGGTGCTCCGTTCAGATGGACAGAGGAGTGTGAGGAGAGCTTTCAAAAGCCCAAGAAAGCTTTGACTACATCTCCAGTATTGGTATTGCCTTTAGGTTTGGGGTCTTATACAGTTTATTGTGATGCGTCGCGAGTTGGCCTCGGCGTGGTGTTGATGCAGGATCGTAGGGTGATTGCCTACGCGTCCAAACAGCTGAAGGTGCATGAAAAGAACCATCCTGTCCACGAGCCTTAAAGATTTGGAGGCACTATTTGTACGGTGTCCCTTGTAAGATCTACACTGATCACTGGAGTTTGCAGCATATGTTCAAGCAGAAGGATCTTAATTTGCGTTAGAGGAGGTGGTTAGAGCTGCTTAAGGATTATGATATCACCATTTTGTACCACCCTGGGAAGGCCAATGTGGTGGCTGATGCTTTGAGAAGTCGGGCAGAGAGTTTGGGGAGTTTAGCATATCTACCAGCAGCAGAGAGGCCCATGTCATTGGATGTTCAGAACTTAGCCAGCCAGTTTGTGAGATTGGATATTTCTGAGCCGAGTCGAGTATTGGCTTGTGTGGTCTCTCGGTCTTCTCTTTATGATCGTATCAGGGAGCGTCAGTATGATGACCTCATATGTTTGTCCTTAAGGACACGGTCCAACACAGTGATGCAAAGGAGGTAACTATTCGAGATGATGGTGCATTGAGGATGCAGGGCAGGCTATGTGTGCCTAATATGGATGGTTTGCGTGAGTTGATTCTTCAGGAGGCTCATAGCACGCGGTACTCCATTCATCCGGGTGCTGCGAAGATGTATCAGGACTTGAGGCAGCAATATTGGTGGCGTCGAATGAAGAAGGACATAGTGGAATATGTGGCCCGGTGTCTAAATTGCCAGCAGGTGAAGTATGAGCATCATTGGCCGGGTGGATTGCTTAAGAAGTTAGAGATTTCAGAGTGGAAATGGGAGCGGATCACTATGGATTTCGTTGTTGGGCTCCCACAGACTCAGTGGAAGTTTGATGCAGCACGGGTGATTGTGGATAGGCTGACAAAGTCAGCTTATTTCCTTCCTGTGATAACTACCTATTCTTTCGAGCAGCTGGCTCGAGTTTATAGCTGCGAGATTCTCAGACTTCATGGCGTGCCGGTATCTATCATCTCTGACCGGGATACACAGTTTACATCACAGTTCTGGAGAGTCGTACAGCATGAGTTAGTACTCGGGTGGAGTTGAGCACATCATTTCACCCTCAAATTGACGGACAGTCCGAGCGACTATTCAGATTCTTGAGGATATGCTACGTGCGTGTGTGATAGAGTTTGGGGGTTCTTGGGATCAGTTTTTGCCACTTGCGGAGTTTGCCTACAACAACAATTATCAATGCACCATTCAGACGACACCGTATTAGGCTATGTATGGTAAGCGGTGTCGGTCCCCAGTGTGTTGGTTCGAGCCAGACGAGGCCAGATTATTGGGTACGGACTTGGTTCAGGATGTCTTGGAGAAGGTTAAGGTGATTCAGGATAGACCTCGCATAACCCAGTCCAGACAGAGGATTTATACGGACCAGAAGGTTCACGATATTGCATTCATGGTTGGAGAGCGGGTCTTACTCCGGGTTTTGCCCATGAAGGGTGTTATGAGGTTCGAAAAGAAGGGCAAGCTGAGCCCAAGGTTTATTGGTCCCTTTGAGGTGTTGCAACGAGTTGGGGAGGTTGACTACGAGCTTGACTTACCTCCCAGCCTAGCAGGAGTCCATCCGGTATTTCATGTTTTGATGCTCCAGAGGTATCACGGCGATCCGTCTCATGTGTTGGATTTCAGCTCAATCTAGTTGGACAAGGATCTATCCTATGTTGAGGAGCCAGTGGCTATTTGGACAGGCAGGTACAAAAGTTGAGGTCAAAGAACATTGCATCAGTAAAGGTTTAGTGGCGGGGTCAGCCGGTTGAGGAGGCAACTTGGGAGACCGAGCAGGATATGCGCAGTCGTTATCCTTTTCTTTTCACCACTTCAGGTGTGTCTCTATGCTCGTTCGAGGACGAACAATTATTTTAAGAGGAGAGGATGTAACGACCCAGCCGGTTGTTTTGAGAGTTATAGCCCTGATCCCCTATTAACTGCTTCCTCGTATCATTTTCTGCTATTGTAACTTGCCGGGAGGTTTCGTTTTGGTTTTGGAGTGTTTTGGGACACTTAGTCCCTAAATGGGAGCTTAAGCCTTATGATTTGGACCGTAGTCAGAACTGTATGAAGATGACTCAGGAATAGAGTTTCATCGGTTCCTTTAGCTCTGTTAGGTGATTGTGGACTTAGGGGCGTGTCTGGATTGTGTTTTGGAGGTCTGTAGCTTATTTATGCTTGAAATGGCGAAAGTCGAATTTTTGGAGTTTTAGGCCGGTAGTGGAATTTTCGATATAGGAGTCGGAATCCGATTCCAGAAGTTGGAGTAGGTTAGTAATGTTGAATATGACTTATGTGCAAAATTTGAGGTCATTCGGGTATGGATTGATAGGTTTCGGCATCGGTTGTGGAAATTTGAAGTTTCAAGTTCATTAAGTTTGGATTGGAGGGTGATTTGTGCTTTTGGGATTGCTTAATGCGATTTGAGGGCTCGACTAAGTTCGTATGGTGTTTAGGATTGTTGATATGTTTGGTTGAGGTCCCGGGGGCCTCGGGTGTGTTTCGGATGCTCAACGGGTTGAAAATTAGACTTAGGCCATTGCTGAACATTTTCTGGTGCTGGTGTAATCGCACTTGCGGAGTAGTCACCGCAGGTGCGAGCCCGCAGAAGTGGGACTTGGATCGCAGAAGTGACTTGAGACAAGCGGAGAAGAGTCCGCAGGTTCGAAGATTTTCGCGCACCTGCGATGGTCGCAGAAGCGGAGAGTAGGGCGTAGGTGCAAGCTTGGGACCGCTCGTGCGATGAAATTTCTGCACCTACGACATGTGCAGATGCGGTCAGTGGTCGCAGAAGCTGAGGATGATGGAGTAAGGGATTTCCGCAGAAGTGAAGGTTTCACCGCAAATGCGGTATCGCAGAAGCGGGTAGTTGACCGCAGGTGCGATTTAACTGGCAGAAAAAGGGCGAAATCGAGGGTTTAAATTCATTCTTCATTTTTGGACTTGAGAGCTCGGATTTTGGCGATTCTTTAAAGGATTTTCAGATTAAGTTTTTGGGTAATGATTCCTAACTCGTTTTTGGTTTTTTTCCATTAATCATTGTTGATTTCATCATTTAATTAGGGATTTGAGTTGGAAAATTTGAGAAAAGTTATTAGGCCGAATTTTGGGGTTTTGATCGAGATTTTGGTATCAGATTTGAGTAAATTTGGTATGGTTAGACACGTGAGTGAATGGGTGTTCATACAGATGGACAGGCTCAATTCGAAAATGTTGAAACCATGAATGAGGCTCTGCAAAAACTTATTGCAATTCAATAACGCTCTTCAAGCTTTTGTTAGCCAATTACCTGTTGTTCCACCCACATCTACTCCAAACAACAACACTTTGGAGAATCCCCGTTCAGGATTTGTTAATTCAGGCAGCGGTGGAACCCCTAGTGAAACACAAGAGAGAGACCCAGGTAATCCAGTTAACTCTGATTTACAAAATCTAGTACTAACCTTGCAGAAACAGCTTAAGGAGCAAAATGAACGCATAGAGCAAATACCTGGAGTACCGCCCGTGATCAAGGGAGTAGATATAGATAAATATTCCCAACAACCATGGAAGCCAAGTGCTGCTCCCCTCCCAATTCCAAAGAAGTTTAAGATGCCTGATATTCCAAATTATGATGGTACATCAGATCCACGAGATCACGTTACTGCATTCACAACAGGTGTCAAGGGCAATGATTTGACTAAGCAAGAGATTGAGTCGGTCTTGGTCAAAAAATTCGGTGAAACACTCACTAAAGGAGCCTTAACATGGTATTCTCTTTTACCCGAAAATTCTATAAATTCGTTTGCTGAACTTGCAGATTCATTTATCAAAGCACACTCGGGAGCTCAAAAAGTTGAAAAGCGAATGGAAGATATCTTCAAAATCAAGAAAGGAGACTTAGAGTTGCTTAGAGAGTTCGTAGATAGATTTCAACGGGAAAGAATGACGCTGCCACGAGTACCTGACAATTGGGCAGCCATAGCCTTTGCTAGTAATTTGAATGAGAAGAGTTCAGAAGCCACGAGGCGACTCAAAGAAAGCCTTCGAGAATTCCCAGCAACAACCTGGAATGATATCTACAACAGATACAGTACAAAGATGAGGATTGAAGAAGACATTATTTTACGACATAAAACAGAAGAAAAGCTCAAGTCGTGTGGAAAATGAAAAGAGATCCGGTAAAAACAGGTACGAGCCATACATGGGACCTGTGGGAAAGGACTCACGGTCAAGACAAGATAATCAAAGGTACGATCACAAACCTAGGAACAGGGAATCAGGCTCCTCATCGAGGTTCGGAAATGACCGGAACACACGTGGGTCACGAGACGATGATGGAAGTCTAAAGGCAAGGTTCGGTGGTTACAACTTCAACGTAAGCACCTCTGAACTCGTGGTTGTTTTAAGAAGCATGGGAGATAAGGTACGATGGCCAAAGGAAATGCAATCAAATCCGAACACACGAAACCCTAATCATTGGTGCAAATTTCATAACGATCATGGGCATAAAACAGCAGATTGCAGGTTTCTACAAGGTGAAGTTGATCATTTGTTAAAACAGGGGTATCTTACTGAGTTGTTCAGTGAGAAAGGTAAACAAGCATACATGAAGAACAGACAGGAGCCTCCAAAACCACCTTCGCCCAAGAGAACTGTCAACGTTATAAGCGGAGGTGAAGAGATCAATGATGTATCATATAAAAAGGTTTCAAAAGTGACAATTACCCACGGGAAGCGACCTCGACATGTACTGGAAGAAGAGAATGTTATATTCAACAACGCAGACGCCGAGGGACTCATAACTCCGCATAACGACGCACTGGTAATATCTTTACTTGTACATGATACTAACGTGAAACGAGCTTTGGTTGATCCAGGCAGTTCCGTAAACATTGTTTTAATACGGGTATTACGCGAGATGCAAGCGGAGGATAAATTAATCCCAAAGGCGCATACTTTGTCGGGATTTGATAACTCTAGTGTTGTAACAAAAGGGGAGGCAATACTTACCACATTCGCAGAAGGCATCGTTAAAGATACCAAATTTCAAGTGGTAGATATGGAAATGGCTTACAATATGATTCTTGGGAGGCCATGGATTCATGACATGGATGTTGTTCCTTCAACTTTACATCAAGTTATTAAATTCCCATCTCCATGGGAACTATGCCAAATCAGAGG